>NW_026623719.1:0-37254 GCF_030028575.1 Malurus melanocephalus | reverse complement strand
CTTATGCTTTAGCCGCTGGATTCTATAGGAAATTTGCATTTTTCATTCTGGAATGGTTTCAAAATAACTGCATTACTGTCACTCAAGTCATCCTGGATGTTTTGTCTTGAATGCAGCACAACACTAACATTCTTAGTAAACCTCTGTTACACTTTCACCAAGGTTTAAAGTTAAAATCTGTGAGCTGGAGACCCCCTCAATCAGCTCTTGTGAGCTCTTTTGATGTGAACTGCCAGGGACTATAGATTTCAAATGCCTATTCTTAGTGAGCATTGCTTAATACCCATCATAGTTATTAACAAGCTCAAAAAGACCTTGCCATCCTCATAGTGAGGAAGAATTAACCATGTTCCAGCCTAAACCACCTGCAACAGGTTCCCAAAAACTCTTCCACATTTGGGACTTCAGTTCACCGTACCAACCTCCCTTCCCACTTTGGAAACACTCCAGCAACTCCCYATCACACCTTGGAAATGCCCCATATGGAACATCCAGAAAAAAGCTGGCATTACATGAACATGATGCAAGGTTTTCGCACTTCATCCAAAGACATGCAAATGAATGCTCTGCTGAGCTGGAATCCGGTAGAAATGGTGCAATTTGGGCAAAAAGACAGCACCCCCTCTGAAACAATAAAGTGCTTTTTCCTTTGCAGCAGACAGCACCATCAGCCTGGCCAGCCATCCCTCTGACCTATGGGATGCACATCTCCTATTCAGATATCCTTGTGGGTCCTCACATTTTGGTTTTGTATAAATTTCATAGTTTCTGCAAGAAACCATGTCTGAGGCACAAATTACTGATCTCTTTTCACTACAGCCAAAGCAGCTGCCCAGGCACACATCAGCCTACYCTTTCATTACTAAACATCCTTTTCCTGGCCTTAACACTGCAAACTTGCCTGACTCGAGTGCAGAAAGACAAAGGTCACATTCCCTTCCTGTCATTTGGACTATGTTGTACCTTTCTCTAAATGTTTCYTTTGGTTTCCCCTCCTCTACTTCATGAAACACAAGCTGGTTGTCTTCACTGTCAAGACTTTTATAGCTGAGTCTCCTGTGAGCATCACCTCTGAGCACCTAGTGAAAGGTCAGCTCCCATGTCTGATGGACAGCGTTGCCAGACACCATCAGATCTGAAACGTTTTCAACAGCACCTTTGAGCTTTCTCTGCTAAACTTTTGCAAAGCTGCTTCACTGCCTTCCTTAAAACTCCCTTTTATACTRAAACTGTAATGCTCACAAAGGAATAATGATGACAGCTAGTCCTCAGCTTCTCAGGCGTCTCTGTCTCTCTCAGGCTGAGCAACAATATTAMCTCTCTTTTTTCTCTTCACCCACTCATCTCTTCATCTGAGTCTGCCTTTGTCTCTTGCTTTATATTTCATTAAAATACATAACCCGAGCTTTTTTTTTTTTTTTCAAGAAATTATAATAATGATTGTATAAGTCTTTCAGCCCATGTTTAATACTGATATCTTTCCTAACACCTCRGCTGCTTTGCATGCATTCAGATAGGCATGTTGGGGAGTAATGTTGTCAGGTAGGATTGGCTGGGCTGTCAGGGTGCAGCTACATTCCTAACTTAAACAGTGCCTGGAGGTGGTCCTGGGAATGGAAGAATAATCAGCTGTACTGCTTAAACATTCCAGCACAGCCCCAGCACAAGTCTCTAAGCCCCCATGGGAACGGCTACTCTGGGCCAGCTGTCCTCAGTAAACAGGAATATTTTCTTAATAAATTCAGTTTATTTCTCCAACCATATTCTGRCAGGTCACCCTCCTCTAAGGCTTCAGAACTCATCCACTTCCATGCACGACCCTGGAGTTTTCACTTATCAATAACTGAGAGAGGCTAAAAGCAGCTTTATGCAAAGTACCCTTCCAGCCCCATTATTCATGCTCTTGTTCCTTAATGACCAGTCACATTTTAAACGTTACAATCAAGTGCTTTAYGCCACCACGTTTTAATCAAGTCAGACATGCCGGAATGATTCTCATCAATGAGTGTGTCCCGTGCCTCCTCCTCCCTGCTGACAGTCCTAAGGGAGTGGTGCTCATCAAAGCAAGAGATCATCTTCTCTTTGCATTATTTGCTGCATTAGTTTAATTTGGTTGAAGCATCCTGAACCTGAATTGATGTTGAGGCTGCCACCTTACGGTACAGTAACATCCCTGGCCACTCACTGGAGCTGTTGGGTACTAAAAGAAGCCTTTTTTTTTTTTTTATTCCTGACTTTGGAAGCAGTTCTATGCCAATTCCATTGTGGTACATCAGGTCTAAACACAACCTCAGGAGTGCCCTGAATTCTGCCATTTGTACTGTGCTCTTCTGTTCCATGGGAAGGATGTGGCTGCAGAGAAATGCACTCTAGAAACACAAAGGCCTGGTGCATTAACAGCTGCATGAAACTGGTACCAAATAAATAAAATATTATCCTAGGCCAATTACTCCATAATTCAGCTTTAGAAACACCACAGACAAGATTTTTTCAAGGGAAGGAGGAGCACAGCATCCCAGTGCAATTTGCTACCACCTCTCAATTTGGTTACWGCTGGGGTAATGTTGTGGGGGTTGAGAAGAGAGAGACAGAAAAACAACAGAGATGTGAGACATGATTAAAGCRTGGTCTCACCCTATTCACACTGACAATGCCAAATTTAACTAGTCAAAAAACCTCCTTTGATGTGTTAAGAGCCCTCAGCAGGAGCAATTCTGCCATAAAGATGTTTCTGTTGAGACAAATTCCTATCTTAAGATTTCAGGTCAAGGTGATCCACAGTATCTGACATCTTTAAAGGGCAATTTGTCGTCCCCCCTGCCAGAAAACCCTGGAACTGCTAAATGCACCAAGCACACTGACAGCTCCACCTTGTCTCTTAACTATCACTTGTCTTCAAGCAGCTCTCATGGCCTCAACAGTGAAAAAAAAAAAAAAATCTTCTTTGCAGTCTCAAGCACACAAATAAAGCATAGTTTTGGCTTTGTCTCTCAATAAGCCCTTTTTTAAGAGTTCAGGCCTGTGATTCCATGAAGCAATCATACTTTCAAAAAGGAAATCTCTAGTCCAAGATCAAGAGACTGGAGACTGGAAATAAAATCAGCTCTTAGCCTGAAGAAAGTGGGCTCAATGGAAAAAGTCTGACTGGATTTAATAGGGGAATGTGGGCATTAATGGCTTCCAAAAGATCACAGTTTCTGGTTTRAGTGAGAGATGCTTTTGACCTCTGGTATGGCTACACTATGCAATCCACTGATGTTCTCTAGTTAGTCCTTTCCATGAACAGCAGTATCTGATGCATCTGCACCCTGCTTGCTTCTGATCAGCACTCAGGAAGAGACAAAAATTCCTTCAGAAAATAAGGTTTGGGTATGACTCAATRGGGATGACAGTTCAGTCAGGGTAAATGGAGGAAGTTCACTGTACTGCTGAAAAATCTCAAGCTTTCTTTCAAAAAGTACTGCAAATATTTCTCCTGCAAAGAAAGTTTCTGTAAAGACTCTGTGTCTGACACATCATGACAGAGAGGGCATGAGACAGGCACACCGTGAGAAAGGCCAGGCAAATGATATCAATCTGCCCAAGTATCCCAAACCTCACCAGGACAGCCATGCACTGATTTTCTCATCATGTTTTCCATCATTATCCTGCCTCAAGTGAAGCAACTGGATTCACTTAATCCCTTCCTTACTCCCATGTTGTCTGCAGAGAGTACTGCCCCATGCAACCTTTTCCTGTTGCAATCTGTAGGGTTTTACAGAGTTCTTCCCATGTTCACAACAGGAGATGCTGCCTTTAACTCCTGCAGCCCACAACCCCCTCTCCTCCTGACTGACAACTGTCCTCGTCAGCATGGAAACCTGGGTGCAGAAATCCCTATTTATAACGGAGTCAGTGGTTCTTCTCGACATGAAACAATAAAACAGCTTACAGGGGCTATGTATGGCAGGTTGAGACACCTGTCAGAAGATCTGCCCATGGAAAAAAGAGATGTCAGCCCAGTTTTGCAAACCTGCATTTCTGACAGTCCACACCAGATGTGGAGATGAAGGGAGATTYAGAGAAGTGATCACAGACAGCTACAAAGAGGAAAAACAAAATCTTGTAATTCCTTTACCTAAGAGCTAACCTCTCCTTCTRTGTAAAACAGAAAAGGCTGAGCTAGTGCTTTTGGGTTTGATTATATTTTTTTTTTTCACCTTTAATTATGCATCATCAGTGACAAGCTCATGTGGAGCTAAAAGCTGGATCTGAGCATGAAGCTAATTTTTGGAGCTATTGGCTGTTCACCACCAGGAATAAAAATGATTCCTTGTCTTCCTAGATTTGGTTTAAGGAACAAAACCTCTTTGTCTCTCCCTCCATATTAGCTGCCTACAGACAGCTCCATTTTCCATTTGTGCATTTAATTATCCCTTCCTATGTGAGCTACTTTACATTTGTGCTTATTGAATCTCAGTTTATTGATTTCAGYTCCCTTCTTGAATTCATCATAGTCGGACTCTGGGCTAATCCTATTCTCCAATGCATTGGCGATTGCTTCCAGCTTTGTGTTGCATATGAATTTGATTAGCATACTCTCCATTCTGGTCTCCAGTGAAAATGTTAATGAAAACCCCGAGCAGTATCAGATCTAGAGCATATACACACAGGGCTCYATGCACCGCTGCCTAACCTGAACTCCAAACCTTTAATAACACTCAATACTTCTGGGGTACAGATGGTTCAACTTGCCAACACTTGGCTAAGTGATTTGCAGCATTTCAATTGAGTTCATATTCTGCAGGAGCAACTCACAAACCTGGATCAAATGTAAGGGGAGGTAAATAAAACAGTATTTAAATTGGCAAGGTATGGAAGTTTGATGTTTAATCAGAGTTAGAGCTCAAATTTGCCTGAACAGCCCCTGAAATTTCAGCTTCAAAAAACAAAAACCTGAGAAAGCACACTTATATTTTTGGCAACTTGACTGCTATCTCAAGCTTATTCTTACTGGTGTGGCTCTTCTCACGTACTTTAAGATGRTGCCAAATGGCAAAGGAGGCTGGTTCTAGTGTGAATCTTTCCAGAAATAAAAGGATTTAGGATTTAAGGGTTAGTTCATGCTCATGTCATTAATCAAATCATTCATTGTGGCCAAAAYATATTGGCATGGACATGGACATAATTGCTTTCGCATTCTAATTTACCTAAAATKAAACAGAATTTCCCATTTTGATCAGCGGAATTAAGCTGTTTATATCCATGACCATTTCTTAGCCMTAAAGCTTAGGGTTTTTTTGTCTTTTCTTTCAGGGTGTGGGGGTGTATGTGCRTGAAGACTACACACTATTTCACATTTTAGTTCCCTCCCCATGTGGGCTGGTTATTGAGGCAGGCATTCAGCAGTGTTGAAGTTTAATATACCAGTKCTCAATTCCCATGCTCCCTCTTGTTTGCAAGTTTAATTCTGCCATTCATTTCCCTCCTCTCTCTCTCTCTCTCCTGCCTTGGGAGATGCGCCATCACAATGTATTTTTCTTTAGTCTCCTCTTTTCTAACACAGTAGAATCTCAACACCCATCAGAAGACGCCCAAATGCTAATCCCTGGTAGCAGTATGGAAGAAAGACACACATAGGGCAAAACTATTCTGTTTATTATGAAATTAATTTCTTTGTAAGAACTACCAGACATGCCCTGCAAGGGCTGTCTTATTCCTGGCTCAATAAATATGCATCCAAAGAGTGCAGTTTTGGCCTCTGGAATGGCCAGATGACACTATTTTTTAAAAAAGTTTCCTAACTCTTTTCCAAGCCTGCCCTCATTTCTGTGTTCACAACTGTTTCTTCCAGAATTGTGTTGATGCAGGATTTCATCACTCTTACTGTACCTCCTGCAACAGCTCTTTGGACCATTCAGCAGTGTTCAGAGAAGAACACTGAACATTTAATTCCAAAGCCACATGTACCTAGCCAAGGTAATTTTTATTATCAGCAGTCTGTGTTTGGATCTGTGATACCATAACATGAAACTCRTTTCTGAGGGAGGCTCACAAGTGACTCTCAGTAAGTATAAATAGAAAGATGATGCCATAAAGTTTTTTTTCTGCTTGAGAAAAGTGTCTTCCTGACCTAAAAAGAGAAAAGTTCTAGTCCAGTTTTGAAAAGTTCCCCTGGAAACCAGATGTAGATCGTGCCACCAAATATGATGTATCACTGCATCATTTGTCCTCTTCTTATCATTCTTTTTTAGCTAGGATAGATCTACAACCTGTTCCTGGCCTTCTCTTATTTGCTCTCACTTTCTGCTGAAAAATTCTCTTTATTTTACTTATAAATCTRTTACCAAATCTTTAATCCATCTATATATAATTAATTAGTAATTATAGAACGTCTGCTATGAAAAAGCACTGCTCAAATATCAACTCACACTCCTTTTGCAACCTCTTGTGATGAAAAGCTCTAATTTAGACAACTCTGACAGTGGCAATGGCCTCTTCAGTCTGCAGAGGACCAGTGTGGTTAAAGCTGGTTTGGTACCACTGTATTTTAGAGCAGCAGCAGGTTTTCTCAAACACCACCACACTCAGAAGGCCTGGGCAAAGTCAACTGGCTCCTACTCTTACCTGCAGCTGAAACAAGAGAAAAATGCGTTAAGTGCTTGAATAAATTTAATGTCTCAATAAATCCAGAAACAGSACCCAGGATATCATTCAGTGAAAAACCATGGAAGATGTGTTTAGCATCATGTTGGATAGACGGAAACAGGAGTTAACCTGTACAGGCTCCATTTTCCAAAGGAACAGATGGCTTRGAATACGCTTGTCCTTTCTCATTTTTCAGTCATCTCATCGACTGCTTTGCTCTTCCACTCTGCAACACCCTTGAGCTCTGGAGGAAATTCTCCAAGCTGCCACAGAGAGGCTTTTATTGCACTTTGGTTTAAGAGACTCTCTATGACCCTATTTATAACATAGCCATGTACTGAATAGGGTAGCAAAGGGAAGAAAAGCCATTGTCTGAATTGCAGGGAGTGGAAATGGAAGCACAGACAAAGCTCCAGAAAAGACTTAAATGATGCCTAATGATGGGGGTAATCACAAAGCAKAGCTCTCAAAGGCACATGCCTAACTAATCCTCATTGATTTAATTGAAAGGTGAGCAACCTAATGGAGGGGGTTTTAGCATTTCACTATGTATTTATCTGCATCATGAAATGCCTGAATACATTTGGAAATCCGGCCCTTGGCCTCTATCCCATTTTAAGAAAGAGAAGTAAGCAACTAGAGAAGTAAATAAAAGGAGTTTGGACTCCTCAGTGTACAAGCCTTTTCTGAAAAACAAGCGTAAACTCTGTCTTTATTAAAAAGTACTACCGTAAGTGGTTTACCTAGAAATTCCAGGGCTATTAATTGATCTGCTTGACCTCATCATCCCACTCATGAATTCATCCTTCTCATTCCCTGCAGACTCTTGAGTTGGGTACTATTGGCACCGTTTAGATTAGGTTTTAATGAGTGCCGAAAGCTTTGCATTTTCTTAATGAGAATTGAAGCAAAATTGAATACGACAGGCTTTGTTTAAACAAGAACAATGTGGATCTGGCAGAATTCAAAGTAAGCTACAACTGAAATACTGACCTATGCAAAAGCCAAGGATGAAATATAAACATGACTGAAAAGCATTCCAGCAAGATACAGCCAGCTTCAACCAGTCTCRTACAGAAACAGTAGCTATGCACTGCAAATATTATACACTTAGTAGTGCACTGAATTCACTTTTTGCTGTCTTACAATAAGCAAAATAAATATAGATTGACATTTATAAAAAAAATAGATGTAAGGAAATCAAGCAATGTCACACAGGTGGAATTGCAGATAAGTGAAAATCTAGATGTGCAGCTCTTCAGTGATCCTTCCATGAAGAAATGAACCAGAGAAAGACGAGATCGTGAACAGGGACTAATTCATGGTTATGGAATTAAAAAAAACACTGCCTGGCATCTCATCAGCAGAGCTAGGAAATCCAGGGCAATCCTTCACCATTACTTGGTTTGTGTCCTCAGCATCTCTTTTGTGCTGGACACATGTCTTCCAGTGGAACAAGCAAGTTGGTAAGACTGAGGGCAGGAAATTAGTTAGGTACATTATAAAGCAAAACCTCTCAATATTTAAAAATAAGAGTCTTCCTGCTTGCATGTTCTCTCATCTTGTGTGGGCTCCACCCTGTGTGGACTGGTGAATTTAAGTCTCTCTTCTTCTTACAACCCTCTTCAGCTTTAGGAGAAAGGACACCACCATCTCCTTTCACAACTTCCTATCATAAAATTTTTTTGTAGTTCTCCATTTCTACCTCTCCCAATGCATTTGCCTCTTCCTGTCACAATCCATCTGTACACCAGCATTATCCACAAGCCTCACAATGTAACAGAACATAATCACTTTTATGTGCTTGTCTGCCTTAATCTCTGGAAGAGTTCCCTGCAATCACTCTCTGGGGAGTTCATTTGTTAGATCATTCCCCATTTGGATGAGCTGTATTTAATGTTTAYACTATGGAAGAGATCACTGGCAGATCTTTCCAAGTCCTGCTAAAGTTGTTGGAATCTATGTGGAAAGGAGCTGACTGCAACCCTTTTGCTGAAAAAACGAAAAGCAGCATTGCTTTTCCGATAATTTCATTGTTGCTTTAACATGAAGAGAATAAACWAGGCAGAAKGGGTCAATTTCAAGATTACTCCTCYATAGAGGGAAAGGTTTTAAACAGATCTGTTCTGGCGTCAAGTGACACGAGTAATTTTCAGGTTATTGATCTCTTCCCAGCATAATTTCTTTGTGATTATTTTCCCTCTCCATTCCTGCCTCATCACTCCTCCATAAGGACCCTCCAAAGRAGTGGTGATCTATTCCTCTTTTCCATCATATGCACTCCCAGCTTACCTTCCATAACTGCAGAAACAATGCTCAGTGAGTACCAGAAGTTTGGAGGCAGACTTATGGAAGGAATAAAAGAAGTTTTTACGTGCACTGTTCATTTTCTACTTTCCYGGCCATAAGTGAAACAACCCTCCCAAATTCACGCTGATAAAACTTTTAGATCCCGCTATGAGCGTGTTCGATAAAAGCCTGTGACATCAGCTTCACACAGTACCAATCTGTTCTAATCTTTCCCAACAACTGCACTAAACCATCAACAGCAGTCCCACCCCCACAAATGCTCACAGCAGTACTGCTCTGAAGATGTGGCTGCCCGATGCAGACAGAGCTGCCCTAGGAAAAAAAGATCACCAAAAAAGGTGAGGCAGGAAAAGATGACCTCACAAAGACCTGAAATAACATTTCTGTAATTAATAAAATGCTTTTAGAACAAGTCTTAAGGTTACACCTTCTACAAAAGTTCAATCCTTGCTCATTACAAAGGAGACCAATGAGTTTATTTTGCTGTTTCCATGCTAGCTCACATAAGATGGCCCTGAAAGCCCCCAAGCAGAAGACTCCACAAATCACAGGACACTTCTGCCATTGCTGCACTACCCTCCCAGTGAAATGCTTCTTCCTAATGTCCCACCTGAACCTCCCAAGCCACAGCTCCTGKCTGTTGCCAATGTTATACTGTCTACTGCTACTCATAAAAATTTGGTTCTTTCTTAGCAATTATACTTCAAGTGCCATGGGCTTCTAGCTCACCTTTTAACCTCCTCTTTTCCACACTAACCAAGCTTGGATCCTTCACTCTGTTTTCACTGGACATGTGCCATAGGCCACAATCATCTTAGAAGCGTCTCCATTAGACCCTCTCCAATTTCTTTGTGTATTTCCCGAATGGTTGAGTCTCAAACTCAACACAGATTCCCAGATCACTGAGGGAGATGACAAGTTCTACAGCAGACAGCTCTCATGCTGAAGACATCAAACTGGTGTAACTGGGCTACAACAGGAACGATGTGTCCAGCAGGTTAAGGCAAGTTCTTTCCAACAGTTCTGTGAAACTGAACATAAGTGTGAACCTGTTCTCTGTAAGATTCTGTGCTTGGAAGGGAACCTTTCCTGCTGTCTGAGAGCTTCCTGCCATGACTTGTTTATCTTGTCAGCTCCAGAACTAAAGGATCTAAAGCATCTAAAGGGCAGCGTTGCTTTGCAAGGTTGCTTTTGTCAGAGCTAAGGACAGGTTCAAGCAATCTGAAGCAGAGGAAAGCCTGGAACTTGGAATTCTCATGTCCATGGTGGATGTTATTTCCATTAGACTTTGAGTCAGTGGAGAGAAAGCTGTCTTACCTACTCACTTAAGTGATGTGCACTTGAAGTGGATGTTGGAGCAAGCAGTGCAAGGAAGATAGCTCACAGCAGTTGGTACAAGAGGAGCTGTGTGCTAATTAGCATGCTGTGTCACTGAGAGGTCAAGCAGAGAAGGCTCCACACCCTCACTGTCAGTAACGAGGGATGGGAAAGAGTTGCAGGTCCAAGTTTGTGCTGCTGGCAGCTTGGGGACCAATTTTTCCCTTTATGCATCCCACCCGCGGGTAGGAAGAAAGATGGCCAGCACTGTGTTGTTGCATGTGAAAATAAACACCTCTGTGGATTTAATGCAACACGATGGGTTTGCAGCATGAAGGGCAGGCAAGCATACTGGATGAGTTAATTTCTAACAGCCTCCCTACCTCACCACTTAAGTTGCTGTCAAATAGGAGCCTTTCTCCTTCTGTCCTTTCTGSTCTAAAGAAGCTACGAGAGATGCAGACTATTTTGAGGTTCACACTGTGAACAGTAAAGAAGAATGAAKGTACAAGTTGCACATTCTATAGCATACATTAAAATCTTCTGGTGGCCATCAGAACATCTGTTTGTGAGGGGTGCCTTTCCCTGAAAGAGCAGTGGAGCCAGAGYGCATTTTGGAAAGCTCTGCCTTAGACAGATGAGCCCAGTTTTGCAGACATAGGACAGCATTTGAGAAAATCTCTCCCACCCTTCAGAAAAAGACCAGTCACAATTATCCTACAATTCAGGGATCTATAAGCCAAAAAGAAAGGGTTGTTTTAACACATAATAACCCACCCTTCAACCACATATATATCTTACACACYTCTACAGTGCTTGGATATGCTGAGTTCAGGAGAAAAGCCTTCATCCTTGAAAGAGAGACAGCCTGAGAAAGGCTTCCAGTTTAGGATGAAATCTCACCCAGAAAGCAGATTTACATCATCTCAAGAACCTGGTACTGGCAATTTCAAGAAGTCACACAAACTTTTAAATTTGCAATGATTAAATAATGCTCCACTCTTTTGTGGGATCTGAGTGTACTGCATAATTTGACATTTCTCCTCGAGGTAAAATATATTGCCTGGCATTCTCWGCATTGCGAAATGAGTGGGCCACAGACCCACAAGTTTGGCTAAGATCATACCAAAGCCTTTTCATTTATTTTCAAGAAGTTCTTTTCTCAAACACATCTCATGACAGCATKCACAAAGCCTGCCATAACAGGCCCCTGACCTACGGTGGGCTTTTGTTGCAGTCATTTTGTGCTACAAATACATACAACAGATACTAAAGAGCAGTTTTGCCTGTTGAAGCTGAGGGAGGGCCAGCCCTGACATTGCACAGATCTGGTATAAAGTGGTGGTGAATCTAAAAGATGGTTCCAGAGTTGACAGTATTTAGGAAATAACATGTACCAGCTCAGATTTTACTGCACTGCATCCTCGGGTATTCCCAAAACCAAAAAGGAACAACCAAGAACGATGCTGGGCCAGAAGCCCCCAGAGAATCCCTCCAAACAGAATTTCTATGAATCTGCAAAGTTCACATTCAAAAGCAGGAATGATAAGCAGGAATAGCTAAGTCCCTAGGAGGYTTAGGGTAAAGGCCATATTCTGTCACTTAGCATTTCCTAGAAACTAATTCAGATGGCTTTCCCCTCTGCATTCTGACTTGAGTCACATTTCTGTACATTTACCTAYGTGACATAGGAAAAGCATATGGGAATTTATGGTAAATCCAACACATAGTCAAGTGTGGCCCAAGCCATCCTCTAAACCGAGCCCTTACAGAACTGATCATTGGGAAAGATCTTGCCTGCAGTGGCTCATCAACGATAGCGGGAACAATCAGATTTCTTTTAGTCCTGTCCCTTTAAAACACAGGCTCTACATAGCTGCATGCATTAAACACCGAGTATTTGGTGCTGCAAAGGCCACAGATGTTGAAAGGATGGTGACAGGGAACCTTCCACCCCAGCAACCTCACTCRCCCAGAGTGGAAATGATGGTGCCAGCGGCACTTTGCCAGGTCAGTCACTTAACTGTCAGACACGGCTGAAAGGATGAAGAGCAAAGAGGGTGAAGTAGAGTCAAGACACAAAGTTCAAGTCTCATTTTGTTCTTTACCAAAGTTTGRTGGGGAAGGGTTGGATAAGGGTCCATTTTCTGTTCAAAACTCAAATTGCTTTCATAATTAGCAAGTCTACTGGAACATGCAGAACTGAGGCATAAAAGACAAAGCAGATGATAGCATGTCAAGAAATCATATTTGGTATAGATTAAAATTACTGAAATATAGGGAATTATGGAAAAATACAATCATTTTGCAATTAAGATTAGGACTAAAAAAAGGATTTGCATTCATTGTACCAAGCAAGACCAGTAACAACTAACAACCACCTACAGAGATGGAGCTATTAACATGCAAATGATCATTATTCTGACCGAGGTATTTCTACTGAAAATGTGGCGTTTATGCAGATTTCAAAGAAGTTTTTTGAAGCAAGGTATGTATGGATAAAAAGCCAGGAGTGGGAACACTGTTTACTCAGGAAAATAGTTCTGCTTGATACAGAAGAAAACCAAGAAACACAATTACTGAGCTGGGGCTGGAACAGATATGGTGTGGGATTCCAGCAAAACTCCCTGACAACACGATTACAGTGGAGAGCGAGCTTTGGGGCCAGAATGCTAATGCAAGAAATGAAAACGTTTATTTAACAACTGAGAGGAGTAAAAAGCTGGGACAGAAGAGGATGTTACTGACGTGAAGGCAGGAAATAGGAAATTTTTGTAGAAATTGTAGAAATACCTGATCTCTTCAGATAAAACCAAATAGTTTATACCTATAACTACAAGTACATCTAACAAAGAGAAAGCATTATCTGAAAGTGCTCTAAATACAACTTCCTCTGTATCAACATCCTTCACGATTACTGCCCTAATTTCAGTGAAGCTTTGACTCCTTCATACTATGTAGGTCTTAACAAATTAGTTGAGGTCCATTTTACAGGCAGGGGACACAGACCACTGAGCTCCAGTGGGAGGCAAAAATGACTAAAGAGCTCATTCAGAATGCTCAATGAATGGCARGCAGCACAGGACTCTTTATCTTGCCAATGTATTGTCCAGACCTTGGCAGAGGTCAGTAAAGAAGCAGGAGAGAAAAGTGTAGCAAGCACCAAAACTGAAGAGGAAGAGAGAGAAATTCCATTACTGTGGGAAAATTCTACCTTTAAATAATATATAGGAGAATGTTCTACAAAGTATGGCAGTGTCTTTGAGAGAAAGACGCCGAATTTTGCTGCAGCTCCCTTTTATATTCATAGAAATGCAGATCTGTGAGATTTCAAGCATCAGGGAAASTGGATGCTTTCTAGGAGTCAGGTTTACTGAATTCCTGAAGGAAGTCTCTTTTGTGCCTCTGGTAGCAGTGCTGTATTTTAAAACTGCTTTCTATGGCCTTATCAGAGAGCCTTAAATAGATACAGGAATATATGGGTTTGATCTGTGTGGTAGAAATGGAGTGAGGGTGACAGCCAGAAAGTGCAAGAGTTGGGGAAGTTACATCAATTTCCCACTAAGCTGACTGCACTGCTCTCGCAGTCCTACGTAATCCAAAAAGAAGGGCATTTTAGGAGGACCTGAATTTGAAAAACGACAGTTTATAATTCCATATTTTGAAGTGCACAATGAGATTCTTTCAGCTCTGCATAGGATGTTTCTCAAAAATTGGGAAGGCAAAGCACATCTCTGCAACAAAAGCCACCCACCTGCTGATGAGGCAAAAATAAAATAAACAGGTGCTGTTGGTGGGTCTGAAATCAACTGTGCCAAAGCCAGTGAAATGGACATTTACCACTATTCCTTTATCACTGGGAACTCTGGTTGTTTTGTTTGTCTATTTTTATGTGAACACCACCAGATAAATGCTGAATACCCTGAACACTGTGTTCCCATTGGGAATGGATAAGAGATAAAAATGACTGGCAAGCTGGGGTTTTTGGCCCCACAATGAACATATGAGCAGCTGTTTGAACAAACCTTTTTGGCCTTATAAGTGGTAAGGCAGGATCCAAGCATTTTAGAGTCTTGAAAATCTCCTAGATACCCGGATTACAGAGTCACAGAATGGCAGTGACTACAGTGCATCATCTAGTCCAGCCTCAGTACAGTTACTTCTTGCTTTTCTATGGTTGTCAGAATTATCACACAATCCCTACCAAAGACCAAGGCACAGGGGAGCAGTGAGTCGTTTCCTCTGACCACCATCCATGCTGGTATTAGCTTGGATAAAACAAAGACATGGATCTTCTACCTCCTATGACTGTGTATCGGAGAACTGACTGCAAGAGAAACACATCATGTACAGTTTAGAATAACCTGCCCACAAGGGATGGTTCCACAAACCCAGGAGAAAGTTAAGGATAAAAACACAGTGCCTGGCTAACACAGCAGTTTTTTTAATATTTATTTTTAACTTTAACACTTCAACATCATATTTTCTAAGACAGGAAATGCTGTCATCTTCATTTTATAGACACAGAAAAGAGTAGTGCAGTGTAATTTGTAGAGCTGTCCTGGCCCCTTGGCTGCTCCAGTCTAAGTGAGGGACCTGGCTGGAGTGCCCACAGCTTCTTTCTCCTTCAGRCCATGTTACTGAGGCTCCTTCCCACCAAAACAAAGGACTGTAAACGGAGAGAGGAGGTAGTTCTGCTCCCCTTGTGCCCCAGCAGGAGCTTGAATGYTCTCCCAGACTGTCAGTTGAAACATGGATACAGCAATTAAGGCTGTGCTGTCCTAGTAAATCTGAATGTGCACAGATGCAGTAATGTTAATAAACTGTGTGYGAGTTTGCTGGCATAAGACTTGGCCTGTTAAAATTTGTACTTACTCCAATTCCAAGCCATGGATGATCATGGGGCCATTCATAAGTAGAAAGCTGCATGAAGGTTCACTATTTTGAGAATTACCAGTGGTTTACTACCACAGATCTGATTTTGTTCCAGGGGCTTTACTGCCTGAAAATGCTGCAAGGTATATTTGATTTATTAGTACAGACATAACTTGCTGGAGATCACCCAGACAGTCCATGGCAGAGCTGTGACTAGAGCCCAAATTGCCTGGGTCCTGGTCTGGCTCATAATCACTGAGCCACATTTCCAGTGCCACTGCTCCTCTTGTTCAGCACAAGCTTTCCAATTTGCACAGCAGTAAGTTACTTGGACCAACAGTTGTCAGTTTGAGTGAGTCTGTGCTCCTACAACTTGCTTAGTAGTACACACAAACTTCTCAGCCCAYGGATTCCAAAAGCTGTGAAAATCTAGGCAGTATTCTGAAACACACGCTTTAGCTTTCACAATGTAAATATATTCTTCATGTTTTCTCATCATATGTTTCCTCGATACTACAGCCAAAAGCATGGTCAGTTCATGTAAGCATAAATCACATATCTTGAGACCAAGACAGTGACTCAAAGCTCTTACAAGGTCCTTATAAATGTAGGCATTTGGTCTTAAATTCAGAGCAGAGACTTGCCAACTGATCCTCGGTATGGAACCATATGGAAACATACTGCATGCTCTTCTTGGCTAACACAGGATGGTACATTCACCCAGAAATATCATCCACATGGGTATGATACAAAACTCTAAGAGGACAAGCAGCAAAAGGCTTTGCCAACTGTTGCCTGGAGAAAGTACAATTTTATGACAGCAGAAAACCAATCAGCCAATATCCCTCTCCAGCTCCCTCTGCTACAGGGCAGTTCAAATGAACAGAGCATGATTACTACGGCAGAGCGAGGACAGTTTGGGACATACAGTCTTTTTAAGGAGGTTCCTGCCTTTCAGTCAGCTCTGATAATCAGGTAAGACCTTGAATCCTAAATCTCAGTTCTCTTGAATGCTGAGAATATGATCAAATGCTTTTTATTTGGTCTAACTGGACATGGAATCACAGAATGGTTTAGAGTGAAAAAGACCTCTTGAGATCATTGAATCCAACTGTTTACCCAGCACTACCAACCCAGAACTAAACCATGTCCCTAAACATATCTTAAATACCTCCAGGGTGGTAACTCATCCACTACCCTGAGCAGCCTGCTCCAGGACATGGCCACCATTTTGGTGATGGAATTTTTCCCAACATCCAATCTAAAATTCACCTGATGTAATTTGGGGTCATTTCCTCTTGAAGTACTGCTTGTCACCTGAGAGAAGAAACTGACACTCACCTCTTCAATTAATTATTTCATCAACCCTGTCTTGTGAGACAGGTTCTTCTTCACTGTAGCAGGCACTTAGAATCCTTCCCTAATGCATCTTTCCACCCTGCAGAACATTCTTGAGATGTTTGAGTCCACATGCTCACCTTTTATCCAGTAAACAAACTGAAGTTCACATTATGTGATCTAGGAAACCTAACAATTTGTAACTGCTAATAAATACTTCTTCAGAATTGCAAAAGACTGCATGTCCGTGACTACAGCGACATGTCAGATAAGCTCTAATAATCAAATATGGATAAATATAATAAACTATCTTTTAAAAATATTTCAGTATCGAAAACAACCAGTAATTAAGAATAGGGGACTATTTAGGTGGAAAGACCAAATTAGAGTGAAAAAAAGCACAAAGAAAGAAAAAAAGGGCCATAAAAGCAATTTTCCTTCATATTATCTGTACACACATGCAATACATGTGCTAAAGAATTACATGGTTACTTTGTAAAGTTTCTGAGCTGTTGAAAATTTTCCTACACTCAAAGGTGATTTTCAGCATACAGAGAGTATTGAGCAGAGCCAAGCAGTTCTGAAGATCTACCTAGGTGACAGTATATCCTTACAGCAAAGCTTAACAAAACCCTTGGGAAGAACCCTGGGACACATCTGTAACGATATTTGAACAGTCGTGACTTAGGCGAGTGGCACAAGCTCTTAAAAACTCCCTTAGCCCAACTCTGCATCTGTAAGGATCTGAACAGCTTGAAAATCGCTGCTTGTCCAGTCACTTTCAAATAATTTGGTGTGAAGAGTATTTTGAGCAGTGGCCAAGGAGATGCCTGGTCTTGCTGAAATTGTTTGTCATAGATCAAACACGAACCAAGGCCTCTTAAAAGTTTATGGAGGTTTGGATGCAGCAACTCAGTTGTGCATCTACTGACCCCTGGATAGAAATGTTGTACTCAAATGCAGGGAGCCTTATGTATGCACAGCCAGAAGTTCAATTTTCTTTGAAACATTGGTAATTTTAATACAATCTTTATTGTGGATTGGAGACAAATGCCTAGAAAGCAGTATTGCAATGATCTCTTTGATGAGCAGAGAGTTCACTTTCCAAACAAAAAGAGCYAAAGAACAGAGAAGGGATCAGCTGTTTGCAGGACTTATCGTGTCTTCTCTTAAAGCATATCAAACTCATAAGGTCGTGGTACTCTCAAGAGGATTTCTTAGACTGCAGCAAATTCAAGTTCAGCTGAAATGTTCAAAACCCCCTAGATTGGAATGGGTTATGGAAGCTGAAGATCTGGCTCCTTAAAGATAAAGAGTGTTTCATATTGGTTTCCTAATTGTTCTGGGGGAAGAAAGCTGTTTGCAGCACGCTCTGTTCAACCTTGGGACTAATGGGAGGCACGAAGGAGCCTTGTTAACAAACAAGAGGCTTTGTAGCTTTGTAAATGGAGAAATTCTGCCTTCAAAGCTGAGTTTTATACTGAGTTGGTAATTTTCATMTTACACAAGTGTGGGATGAACAGCGAGACCACTAAAAATACTAAAAGTACACAAGCATTGTTTTTCACTTTACATTATGAATTTAATTTTTTTAAAGACAAATCCCACAAAAAATACCCCAACAAAGGTTTTCCATCACAGACAGGAAAGTGGGACAAAGGAGTTTAGTAAGGTGACAGAAAACCAGCTGCAAAGCACTATTTCCCACATGCCCTTACATTAGGACATTTCTTGCAAGTGCTTGTAGGGCAAGAGGGAGACAAACTGTTTAAAGAAAGATTTAGAACTCCTTCTTCCCCAAGAAACTGTGCAGAAACCTAGAACTATTTTTGAAGACTACTCAAAAGATCCTGAAGGCYTTCTGCTCAGGTTTAGCTATCCTAGCATTTCAGTTGCTTTTGGGGATGAAACTCTATTGCAAACTTTGTCCACCAATCCTTCCCACTAGCAAAAAGCAAYGTATCTCGCAAATTCCACATGGCAATACAATTCTACCAAGAAATGAAATTTTTTTTTTTCTCTGTTATGACCTAATTTCCAAAATCCTTGAGGCAATTTTCAGCCTGATASTGGCAGATGCTGCACATTAGACAACCGTGTTTTGAAGTCAGGATATTTACCTGGATCATAGTGTTTATGCTGTTGTCTAGTTTCCTGTGCAATAACCATCATCCTGTTATTCAAGCACTCTTGGTATCACTGTGTTGGTATAAAATATCACTGTGTTGGTATAAACAGGACTGATCACACTCATTACAGATTATAAACCACCATCACACCTTTTTGCAGAATGTGACAAAACATAAAGCAAGCAAGAGTTCCTTCTCTAAGAATCAGAATACAACAGCTCTGCAGTACCAGGTTAGAATACAGCAAATAATCTTGCCAGAAAATGACAGACCTCTAGTAATCATGGAATGGGATACTTCCATTGAGTAAAGCTCTTGTAAGGATCCTCTACAGACAGTGAGAGAAGGAGAAAGCATCACTGACGGTGACAATACTCACAGCCTGGAGTCTTCCTCTAAAAGGCTGAGCTGGAGGWTTGAGGTTTGGAGACAGCACCAACCCAGAACCGAGTCATGGCTAGAGGGGCAACTAACCTATGTCCAGGTGTGACAAAGATATGCCACACCTATGCTGGGTCCCTTTCCTCTCACTGGTTAATAAGGCAGGAAGGTGATTGTGGCCTCAGCCAAAATCATGTGAAAGTGGCAGCTTTTGTTTTAAAGTACACAGAACAAGTACGATCTTGGCTTCTCCAGAGAGACASCCCAGCTTCCTCAGGCTCTCAGGTGCTGAGGTGCCTTTGAAGCTGGTGACACACCTACTGAGCAGCAGATCAGAGCCAACAGCATGRGCAGCACCTGGAATGAGAGGGCGAGCAGGAAAGGAAAGTAGCTCTGCTCCAAAATGAAGATGAGTCCCCCTATACCAACTTGATACACCACCACCATATGTGGGAAGCTTGATGCTGAGAGGGAGGATGGTGAGAAAGCTCATCAGCCTTTCATCTCTCCCCCTCCCAAGCACCATCCCTGCTGCTGTTTATGCCTCCCAACCCCAGGGACCAAAGCGCCTATTAGACTCATCATCGTCCCTCTGTGGATGTTCCCCCTGAGAGGTTCATTAGGCCTTTCTGCCTGACAGCAGGCAGCCAGGGAACCAGGTGGCCACCTTCTTTTGCAATGCCAGTGTTATTTCCAAAGGGTTAGACTTCTGGGAAGAAGTGTTTAAATTCCCTGTTTCCCAGACGCAGGGAGGGCTCCATAAAACCCTCCCTTGCACAGATGGATTGAAGAAAGGCATTTCACTCGGTACATTCTCTGCAGGAGTTCATTACCAGAGGGAAAAGGGAAGTGTGAATCCCTTGGTGTCTCTGTCAACAAGCTCAGAAAAGCAGTTTCTGCCCCTCCCATCCCAGGATCACAAGCACTTCACTTGCATGACTCCAAAATACTCCAAAGCCATCATGTAACTGTATGACAGCGCTGGAGATGGGGAGATGAGGATGGTGTCCATTCCACCTTAAAAGAGGAAAAGAGAGAAAAAATGGAAGCTGGAAGGACTAACCTAAACTTTATTGCTGCTACTCTTCCTGCTTCAATGCAATAATATCTTTCTTCTCAAATTTCAAATCTATTTTACAACTGTAGTTAGACTTTACTGAGCTGCTTGGATTTTTGGAYGCAGAATAGAAAGGAAGGAACATTTCTGTCAGAAAAAGATATYAAAATTTTAGGAAGGAACCTGAAGGGAAGGACTTCAACAGACACTTCAAGATGCAACTTAAAATTGTGAACCTATCTCCACTCAGTCCCACTTTTTCCTGCTTGCACACAGATATTAAGACTTCTTGCTGCAGGCACTTCCTCGTGTGTCTGCTTCCATGAGTTACGGGAGAGATATCTTTGTTAGGTATGGAAAAATTACCTTTCCACATTGTATTGAAGGAGGTTTCAAGAGCTATGGGATTGCTCTCTGCACCTTCTTCTTTGTTACCAGTATGTTTAATTTGACTCTTTTTAGGTGAGTGCTCTTCTTTTTTAGACCATGAAGAGAGAATGGGAATGGGTAAGGTAGTTGACGTTTAAGGGGGGGCTTCTCTGTGATGAATTAAAACCTCACAGTAAAAAAAAAATTATACATATATATATATATATATATATATGATTATATAGTAGCATTTTTCTAATGTGCCACTTTTGACAGAAACTTTATTTATAGAGCAGCCATTTAACAGAGAAGTGTGGGAGTCACAGCAGCATTTCAATTGCATGTCAGGAAGAACACTGGCCCTGYAGTTGAGATAAGTGACAAGAAGAGAAGAGCTGGATGTTAGGCTGAGAAACAAAATGACCTCGGGCAAGTCATTATACTTGCCTCTGCCTCACTTTCCCATTCTSTTATGCTGAGATTTTAAACAATTACCTGGCCTGACAAGTGCAATCAGTATGTAAAGAGCTCTGAAGTGGACATGAACTCAGCTGATCCTCACAAAACCACGAGAACTGCTGGGAACAGGCAAGAGGGAGGGCAGGATTCAGCAGCAGACACTGGAAATACTTGGGGATTGTACAATGTTCTCAGATACACAGCTTGCTTATGCTCCCATTGGATCAGGACTAACATGGTGACATGAAACAGCTGAAAAACCCAGACTGAGAATTCAACTCCCTTTTGGAGGGGTTGGGTGCAAGGCCACAACATATTGGGTGGCCATGCTGCACTGGCTGATGTTCATATAAGAAATCAAAAGTGCCCTTCAGCTTCTGCTGTATGTTCATCTGGGAAGCATGACCAGAGGAAGAGTACAAACACCAACAGGGCAGCACTCATGCACATACACAGTTCTGCAGCACATACAGCAAGTATGATACATCCGTCAGAGATTCAAAGGAATTTTGGGGACAGAACACAGGTAGCAAATCGAGAGCATGTAGAAAAAAGCACTATATCTGGTCACAGAGAAGATGGGCATACTTCAAAGAATCCTTCCTGCCCCCAGTGGAAAATGTGCTACTGATATGACTTATTCTCTTTGGAATAACCACCAGCTCCTTTGGAAAGACAATGGGACCACAAGAGAATATGGACTGGTTGGTGGCAGCTGTTTGTCCCCTATGGATGCAAAAGATCCTAGGATCATAGAATCATAGAAAACACTGAGTTGGAAGGGACCTATCAGGATCACTGAGGTCCAACTCCTGGCCCTGGACAGGACACCCCAAGAGTCACACCCTGTGCCTGAGAGCATTGTCCAAACACTTCCTGAGCTCTGTCAGGCTTGGTGCTGTGACCACTGCCCTAGGGAGCCCTGGGGACCCTGTTCCAGGTGCCCAACAACCCTATGGGTGAAAAACCTTTTCCTGATATCCAGCCTAAACCTCCCCTGACTCAGCTTCATGCCATTTCCTTGAGTTCTGTCACTGGTCATGAGAGTGAAAAGATTATACCTGTCTCTCCCCTTCCCCTCACTATAGAGAAGTTATTACTGCAATGAGATCTGCCCTCAGTCTCTTCCAGGCTGAACAGACCAAGGGACTTCAGATGCTCCTCATTTGGCTTCCTCTCCAGACCCCTCACCATCCTCATGGTCCACCTTTGGACACTCTCTAACRGCTCAATGTCTTCCTTATATTGCAGTGCCCAAAGCTGTCCCCAGCACTGAGGTGAGGCCACCCCAGATCAGAGSAGAGGGGGACAATCCCCTCCCTTGCCCGGCTGGCGATGCTGTGCCTGATGCCCCCCAGGACAGGGATGTCCCTCCTGGCTGCCAGGGCACTGCTGGCTCATGTTCAGCTTTCCATTGCCCAGGACACCCAGGTCCCTTTCTGCAGCTCTGCTCTCCAGCCTCTCATTCCTCAGTCTGGACACAGAACCMGGGTTGCCCCACTTCAGGTGCAGAMTCTGTCRCTTTCCCTTGCTGAACTTCACATGGTTGGTGACTGCCCATCTCTCTAACTTGCCTTGGCCTCATCCAGCTGAGTTGTGAAGACTGGGAAGCAAGACATCAGGGATAWAAGCACATAATGGCATTGTTTGGCTGCAGCCTGTCTGGGTGACATATCATGGACTTGGGAGTGGGTATGCTAAAGACAACTGGGGAGCAGGAATTTTAGAGGCACGAGCTGTAGGGCAGAACCCCTGGGAGAGGCTCTTTATAGCTATACTGGATAGATTACTTGGAGAGAAACATGCTCTGAATTCAAAGGAAACTGAGATAATATCAGTAACTCAAGGCCTATGCATGCAGAATTCAGTATAAAGTAAGTTTGTTTCATTATTTTCCTGCAGAAATAAATTTGCAGGCACTTCTGGTTGCTGAAAGAGACTTAAAAACRCATGGATAAGATGAGGTACAACAAAACTGTGTCTATGATTGGAAAGACTGTGCAATCAACGTATAATTAACCTGTGAAACTCGTTGCCAGAGGATATTATAGAGGAAAACAGATTAGCAAGATTCAGAAAAGGATTAGACCTTACAAGAATAGCATCTGCAGCTAGGCTTGCTAAAATAAAAACCATATGGGTTATTAGCCTTCCCACTTCAGGGTATAAAACGATCKCAAGTTGGGGTCAGAAAGCAATGTCTCCCTATTATTTAGCATTGTAAAACGGGCCACACCAGGGGGTTGTTACAAGCCTATCTACAGCATCCAGCACTGGCAATGGTTAGGACAGAATACTGGACTGGATGGGCCATTAGTCTGATACAGACAAGCAATTTTTTCTACCACTCTGCCCTCATTTCCTGGGAGAATTCTGCTCCCCAAACTGATACGCACTCCAAGCAATTGAAATTCAAGTGTAAACATGTTATTGCTTGAGCAATTTGTGGGCATACAAAGGCACAGGGTAGCAGTTAGACCCCAAATCGAGGTGCCTTTTGGACTAAGAGATTTTTCTTTTATAGCTTCGTGATCACCACCTACGGGCTCCATGGCTGTCATTCAGCTGGTCAGCATCAGTGGAGGTGCAACCAAAATCCCTCTTGCAGAGSCTCTCAGTGTGAAAGCAGTAGAGAAACCTCCTTATTGTAGGAGCCTGCACCTTTGCAGCTGCATGGTTTGTCCACCCATCCCGTGGGATGCAGCAAAACGAGAGAGCAGTCAGGATGGGGCAAAAGGACAGAACAGCATTTCCTTTTTTTCTGCTGCTGCTGCTGAGGTTTCCCCTTTCAGTGCCTCACCATGGGGAGCTGCAGCACTCTTCCCCTGGTTCCCTGCTGCATGGCAGGTTAGGCWAAGACTGTCTCTCTGTCCTACTGCCTCAGACAGGGGAGAAAAAGCTGAGAAGTGGCAGGTGTGGTGAGGCAAGAGCAGAAGGCATGCAGRAGCAGTAGGGTGGGTGTCAGGAGGTGAGGAAAAGGCCAGACCTATGAACATGTGGCACAAGAGAAAGCAGCAGAGTGGGTGGGGCGTGCCCTGAAGGAAGCAGAAGGAGCTGCTACAGACACAGAGGGTGCAGGGGATGACTGCAGGATCACCCACAAGGTCACACAGTGCAGCAGCCACGGCTCACACCCATGGGGTACAGATGGACCAGCAGGCAAACACAAGAAGAAGGGGAAGGTCCAGTGGGAAGGATGTAAAACACTGCTTATTCACTCTACTTCCTACTCAGAGCCGCAGAAAAAGCAAAGCAAAATGTCTGTGATGACAGAGGTGAAAATGTATGATATATAGGTGTGAACAGTGATGCTGAGAAAGGCACCTGCTTAGGAGGGGGTGCCATTGCTGTTCCACCACCTGGAATTTGGGCAGCAAGGGGTGAGTGCTTCACATCGAGCAGAGGCACTCAGGACACAAATATCCTCAGACCCTCTCCTTCTCCAGAACAAACCATTTTAGAATTAAAGTGGCATTTAAGACCATCAGACCATCAGGAACAGGGACAACTTTGGGCGGTGCACTGTTCATATCATCCTAGACATATATTAGCATGCATGCAAATTTTAATGGGATAGAGCCTGCCTTTCAGATGAACTDGTAACTCCTGAATTTTACTTTTTAATTATACTCCCAGTCACTTCAAATACTTTTGTGAATAGTTTAGAGCCCTTTAACTCTTTTCTCCTTTAACACTAGCCATAGACTTTTACAGCAGAATCCATAWTTTTGGGACATGTCTAGTACAACAGGGACTGGACCCTTGTAGAGATCATTCAGTTTTCTGAAAAACACCATTAAATGTTTTCCACTTTCACCACAAACATCTCTCAGTCCTTGGCTCGAAGGTCAAGTGTCCACTCTGCAGCAGATATCTTGATCTTCAGAGACTGCATTTACTCTTATAAAGGTCAAACCAGCGGTATAGCTATTTCCCCTCAGAATTTCCTGTGATCCTGTGTTACCTCCGCAAATCCAGAAGTCATCTCTCTCTCTCCTCTGCACTCTGACTGTTCCTACTACCAGACTTGGCAGTTGTCTCACGACTTATGAGGATGAGCCCCTGAAAGGTTCCTCTCTTTCCTGAAAAGGTCGGGTGCACAYAAAATCTCACAGCCGCACATGTCCRCAGAAACACASGGCTTTGCCAGGATTCGCAGATGCACACACAGCTTCCCAGCTCCTCACYGCTGTTTTCAGCAAGGACCGCTCAAAGCGTTTAGCCCGACACGCTGTGATGATGATGTGAACGGAAAAAGAAAAGCCCTTCACCTGTGAAACTAATTAATAGTCAACAAACTCGCTGGAAGGTAGGAGAGCTGGCACTGGAGGCGAGCGGCTGTCCCGGGGTACAGATGCTAGGTGGCAGCAGCCACTCGCTGCCTTCAATTTTCAATTCCCGACGAATTCCGTGCTCATCAAAAGGAGCCTTTGCAGCCCCCACTACATCCAAGGCTGCTGCTCTCGCTGCCCATGGTGGGGATGTACATAAACATGAAAAAAAAAAAAAAAAAAAAAAAAAAAAAAAAAAAAAAAAAAAGCCATCCCGGCTTTTAAGGCATGCCACAATTGGGGTTGCAGCTTTTTAAGGGGATGTACCTGAACATCACAACAGTCTGTTGTGATGGTGCTGATGAAATCACGCCTTATCAGCAGGCAGAGAGGCTGTGTCCCTCCTCCACAACTATTTCAGGCCCCTTTATCACCCCCTATCAAGGCGAATACTTATCTTCCAAGGCTTTTCAAACACCACCTAATTAGTCTCCCCAAACCCATAAGCAAAGCAGGAGAGCAGCAGCCTTGTGTTCTCTGTAGCAAATGAGACTGAAACTCTGTGAAGGGCTCCAAATTAAAAGAACCTTCACTGCAGCACGTGGGAAGTGCTGCAGCAGATTTAGGGGCACTTTTAAGGATGCCAGTTGAATATTATAACCTCGTTATTCATATAATTAATACTGCAACTACTACTGAATTCCATGTGTTATTTATAGAAGCATTATATTCCRGTTATTTTCCGCAGCTCTTGTCTCTTTGACATGCAATAGATTTTCTTGTGGAGGCTGTAGGCTGGCCTCACTGAGGATCCATGGGAAAGGCAGACTTTCAGCAKAATATGCTTAAATATTCTGGGCCATTTAACAATGAGGTGCTGTTGGACACAGCTTGAAAATTGGAGGGCAGATTCAAAATAAGCCTCCACAAAAATCCATTTGCTTGCTCCAAGCTACAACAGCCAGCGGTTATGGACGAGCCTTGATCCTTCATGCTTTTTGCTGGCACGAAGAGCAGGGAAGCAGTAATAAATATTGACATTAAAATCAAATAATTAGGCTTCAGGGTTAAGATCACTCACAACYGACTGGAGGTGTATCAATTCTCCCTCAGTGAAACTGATTTGGGCAGGTATTACCTTGATTTGGCTTAGTTCGTGCTTGGGAAGTTTTCTTTGCAACAAGAAAAGGACAGAAAAGGAGTGGRTTTTCAGGAAGAAACACCACCCTTYTTGCTCTGCAGATTTGGACAAAGCACTCTTGGCCTCTGCAGGAAATTCAGCAAGCTCAGTATGAARGTGGTGTAAGTGTTGTTTGGGTCTGCTCCACTTAACAAGAAYGGTCATGGTTACTCTGGGCTTCTTTATCTCCAAATAACCACACAAAGTGCAAACAGGAAGGTTAGATGCTGTTCTTCTCCCCTGATCTAGGAGCAGGAAATGTTCCCAGAGATGTTCACTTGAGCCCTTTGATATTGGGAGAAAACTGGACCAAACCCATGCCTCATATTGCTAAAGAAAACCAGAGCAAGGACTGAAACCAAGCTCAGGGCCCTTCTTATCCACATTATTTAACAGTTAACTCCTTCTCCTCCAGTTTTGCACGGCTCCAGCTCGTACATTCAAAATCCAACTTCCCACAGAGGGGGCTAACCTGACACCTAAGTGTGGATGGAAGTTGGTCTGTGCCTCRTGGCCTGACCCCTGGGCCCTCTTCTTTTCAGCAGGAAAGGACACAAATACTCCTTTTACTCCTTTCCTGAGTGTTTGCTTTAATCACTACACGGGTGGAGACTGCCCTTGCTGCTTCAAAGGCCCTGCAGAGAAAGGGACTTTAAAGAAAAGACATTTTACTTCAAGAAAGTGTAACACTACAACAGGGGAAAACAGTTGCCAATCCCCAAGACAGGAATTTTGAGGCTCTCTTATCCTTTTTGCTAACCAGGGCAGACCCCTCCATGCACTCTTGTGGATGAACAACATTTTGGACCTCTTAACTTCCCCTCATACAACACACAGTAAAAAAATGTTTGAGGCTTCAGGCTTATGMAGGATGAGGGCAGGGGAGAACATTCATTCACAGACATTTCAGTTTTGCAGAGTAAAYTCCCTTGCTTAAAAAGCCATCAGTTTGCTCCTTTGCAGCGTGGTGGGAATCACTCCCTGTCCCCATGCTCATTAAAGACACCGTGAGGTGCTATTCTTTGAGGACTGGCTGCATGTCAATTCTGACTCACTGCCTCCATGGAGACTGCTCACTTTGTTTTACTCTACTCACCGTCCTTCTCCTACAGGGTAAACTTAATATTCATTTAATGTGCTTGATCCTTTGTGCATCTGTTCTAGGCAAACAAAGCTCTTTCGCTCTTCACCATGCCCTAAACTTTTCCCAAAACCAACAGGCTGAGGTTTGCTGCCAATTCAAACATAGATGCTAGGCTGATGAGTTACGGAAATGGCTAACATTGCAATGTGAAAAAGAGAATTCCTCCACTTAACTCCTGCCTAGTTAGCTAAAGAGTTTAAAGAGCACTCGATCCATGTAAATAGAGTTACTGTCTGTTCCTAAGACCCACAGTTAGTTCCTCGTGAGCCTGCTGGTTAATTTTCTCCACCCAATCTGGACTGTTTAATTTATAAATTACATTAAATAAAACAAAAATCCTGTTGGGGCTACTAATATATCATTCATTAAATATTATGTAAAACAGCGGAGATACACATTTTCCGTTAAGCCCAGACACGTTGCTAACTCCCTGCAGAGATCATGTGTGATATCTCTGGATGCAGGCATGCTGCCTAAATTCCCCCTGAGGACAACTCATCCATCCTCCCACCATCTGTCTGCATGCTGGGGTTCCTCCGTCACACCTAGGCAGTCAGCTCTGGGCTGTGGATTCTGCTCCCTGCCTCTGACACTCTGTTAAATGGGCCTCTCTGACATGCTGCAGAGGAGCTTGCACCCCTGCATCTCTAAATTCCAGACTTCTTCATGCCACAGACTCGATGCAAAGTCCCTGGAGTGTCGTTAAACGCGCACTCTGAACGGATTAGGGATGCACTGCCTTTGTCCTTCCCTGTGTGCTCCCCTGAAGTGCAAGTTTCACGAAAAGCCAGGAACTTTGCAGAGCTCAGCAGAGCTCATCTCCATCTTTTCCAACCTCTCCATCCTGTCAAACAACTCAGCTGCCATAAAGGAACAAGTGGAGCAATTTTGGAGCAATGAGGAGCGGAGCAAAAGCACCAAACTTTTGGGCAGGAAGTTTCTGTTGTTGTTTCTGAAGTGTGTTTAGCATGGAGACATATTGTACATTTAGCATAAGTCCCCGGGACCCTAATGAGCTCATAATGTACCCCATACTTCAAGGGTTCTCCAAAGAGACCAGTAACTTAGCAACAGCAGCAAATCCTTGACAGACACCATCAGTATTTTTGCTGCAGCTTTAGGCTTCCCCTCTTCTCYCCCACTAAGTGGAAGATGGTTTTGGTGGGATTTCTTCTCTGCTTTGTCATTGTTCTTATTCTTCATAGGGTTTTTTTTTCTATGTATTTTTCCTTTATCCTTTCTGTTCAGTAAAAACCCACCACCAGCACTTTGCAGGGAGCAGAGTTCTTGGAGCCTGGAGCTACCAAGATTCTCCCATGAAGAATTTTGTTGCACTGGGGAGGTACAGAGGTGGCTCTCTGGGGATGCCACAGGCAAAGCCAGGGCTGGTGAAAGCAGTGATTTTTTCACATGATAGCAAACTAGACAGTCACCAGGGCCGGTGGTGGCTCCTCAGGGACACCAGCTAGACGGTGATGAGCAGTGACAGATCTTTGCTGCATTCATGGCTCTCAGCCAGGGGAAACTGAATCACCAAACTCCAAAGACATTCTCTTAAAAGTACAAAGCAAATATTGACAGCTAACTGTACTTCTTGAGGGCATATGAGGCAGAAGGCTCCAGAAGAACAGGAGATCCTTCTGAGGCAGCTCTGCACTCTCCCCAGTGGGACGCCCTTTGGTGCTAACCATGCACAAAGGTTTTGTCTTTACATCTCCTGCCTGTACCCCCTTGCCTTTTTGCTAACTGCAGGCACAGCACTGGATTTGGAAGGAGGCTGCTTTACATCTCAAGTGAAAAACATGAATAAGTGAGTCACATTCACGAGAAATTTGTGTGCAGCAGAATATCAGTGTATCAGGTGTTAAAGAGGACAACCCATTTTAGTAACGCCAAGAAATCTCCAAAATGGTAACCTGATGTGCAAAAGTGAAATGACTTTGCAGTATCACAGAAGGCCTGAGAGCAGCAGACAACCTATTTTGAAATAATTTGTAAATACCCTATATTCCTTAATTCCTTATTCCATAAAACCTATATTCCTTAATAGCTATACTGTAAAAATACACAGACTTGAGCTAAAAATCCCCAAACAGCTGTTCTGGACCTTGGCTAGTACACTTTCAACAACCAATGGGACAAAACAACCAGTTTTTAGGTCCAGGTCTAACTGGAATTTTACAGACACCACATATCAGCATGTTTTTTCCCCACACTGTTGAAAGGATGAAAGCTTGATAGTGAAAGAGAGAAGTTAACAAGGACTTCTTGACCCAGCAGTGGCCTTTGAAATGTTTCAGAATGGTCAGCTCGCTCTTGGAAAGCACAACATATAAAAAAATGCAGCATCATACCCACATCTCTTGCATTTATAGCCAGAGAAATGGACTAGGCTTATACATTCACCTTGTGAATTTTAGAGAAGTCAGAGGAATAAGCAAACTTTCAACTACTTAGAGCCAACCAATCTTATTTACAAAACATCAACAGACTGAGCATGGAAAACGAATGAAGAAATCTTTGCCAGGAGGAGGAAAAGACTTTCTTTTAGGTGGCTGTCCAGGCAGGAAATTGGAAGAATATTTTGGGCTAACTCAGCTGAAACACTCCTGAAAAAAATCCAAAAATATTCCTCTGCACCCACAGCACGCTCACCACGATGCTGCAAAGCACCCACCCAGAGCTCCAGAACCACACAGATCCCACCACAGTGATCTGAAATTCAGCACAACACAGACACACCCATGGGTGTGGCTCTCAGCTCATGGGATCTCCTGGCTGTGCTCTACAATCCCACCCCAAAACCATGAAWAACCAGACAGGTGCAAGGCAAGACAACAAAACAATTAAATCTCATATTCTAAGTCATTATTTCAATGACTACAAACTGTCATCACAAAGTCACAGACAAAGGAGGGGCATGTGGAAACTCTTGACTCCGGTGAGAAACCTGCTGGAACTTCAGGAAAGTGTCAGAGGGATTTGTCCTTCCTTGGTTTTTATTACATATATGGCAAGGGAAGGCAAGTCCCAGACCCACCCACGCTGTAACTTTGGCCTAAAGCATCAGGCAGTTAGGTCTCCATGAAGCATGAGAGAATCATTAACAGCRTCACTTTCTCTCACCGTCAACCTGGCTTTACCCAACCAGAAATGTCTGCAGGAAAAATCTGAAAATCCCATTAATGGGGATAATGATGCTTACCTCCTGTACAAAGTGCTTGGRGATTCATGGCATGGAAAATTCTGTTAGAGGCAGGTATTTATTAGATCTTTCTAGTTTCTTGTATCGAGGATCCATACTACAGCCCTACACTTGGACAAAACTCCCACAACCATTAAAGACTAACTTCTATAAACAAGTCTGTGCCATGTGGTTTAAAATCTATGGCTGTCACATCTATCCTGCAGACCAGGTATAGATGTCCTCAATAGTTTTTGCCCACACCTTAACGAGCAATGATCTTTCCTCTCTTGCCTTTCAAAATATGTCACCTTGCATTATAGAATGAGACAAACAAGTGCCGTAGCTCTCAGGTGAAATCCAGGCCCCCTTGAAGCCAATGGCTATGTCTTTCTGATGTAAATAGGCACAGGATTTCATTTTCTCCCTGAAATTCTCTTTCATCTGAAAAAGCATAGTTTCTTTTTAATTTTTTTTTTTTTTTATGTCTGACTTTAAGAGTTGAAGGAGTCCTAAAGCTAAGTGATGAAACAGTGCTAAGAAGTTGTGGGGCTGTTGTCACCTGGGACCAGCTGCCCCAATTCTGGTAACCAGATAATCTGCTTATTTGACATTTCTGGGGTCTCAGTACAGTCTCTGATGATAGATCTCTTCCTCYTTCTTGAATAAAGCTCAGTAAAACATTTGACCTTTTCCAGCCTTTAGAGTTTCACTGTGTTTTTAAAAAGGAAAGCAAAGCACAGAAAAACATCTGCTGAAGAGASAATTCTCTCATTTGGATAACACACTCTCGTTTAGTGTAAAGAAAACAGGCTCAGAGAGGCCCATACCCATGATTTCCAATTCACAATAGAGCTCTGTAAAAGTGACTTCATTCCTAAATGTTCAGGGCACCTCCCAAGGAAGCCACTAAATCAGAAAGGACCATCACTTGGCAAATCATTATCTCATCTGGAAACTGAAGTCCCTTGTCCAGTTTCTATCAAAAGTGACAATGAATTCAGAAGGYTTCACCCTAACCCTTCACAAAACCTGCTGTGCAGCTCAGCATAAATTTCAGTCACTAATCAGGGGGCACACAAGCCTACAATACTAAAAGAAAAGTTGAAATCACAACAGAAAAGCCAAGGAAGAACGGGTGAAGGGAAGTGGGGGAGGAAGAACTGTTAAGAGTAGAATGTGTCACAACCAAGGTGTGTTTAGCAGAGTTTTGTGTGTGTCCAGAATCTGCACTGTGCCTGCCTTTAGTCTGCAGGAGCTGTCGAGCTGTCTCTCACTTTTTTTATGAGCACCAGAATTCACTAAGCCCAGAGAGATAAAAGTGGTGAATTAAAAAGCAGTTCTCTTTGTTTGGTTTTAAGGCAGGATATAAAACACAGGTCTTGCTGGAACTTCATGCCTCTTGCTGCTTGGGAGGCAGCCACGTAAGTCTCAGAGCCTTTCTGATATCTGCCATCAAACTAATTACCTGCCTAACGGGAACTGAAATAGATTTCCATTCTCTTGATGTGTAGGAAGAGGAGGGAAGCGTGTGCAGCGTGGAGGAGGGTGTGGGGAATGCATCAGATGGGAGAGTCCTACAAGAGAACCCTAAATGCAAAATCCTTTAGACGCAGCATGGGAGGCCTGAACCCAAAATAGACACCTGATAGTTCTGCTGGTTTGGCAGAAATTACAGACCCAAGAGTAAAATGGGTAGTTCTGCTTGAGCTCTCAGGTATCACGCTGCCTGAATCCAAGAATTTGCTCAAGGACCATGTTTAGAGTTAATCCTGTAGTTAGATACACGACTGAAAAATTCCTTAGATGATAATGCTCTTACAGTAAGATACTTCTGGAAACAGGAGTWATATCAATAAAGTGGATCATTATTGCAATTAATTTCACTGAAATACAATTGAAACAGAATGTAACATCAAATCCCCATCTGCTCACTACAAACAGCTAAGCCAGTCCTAAAAAAACCCCTAAAAATAAATACCTGCTTATAGGCTGAGGCAGATTTTATTACAAAGAGCATGAAGGGGAGGTGTGGAAAAAAAGAGAGCAGAACATACTCTTGAAATGCCATGAGCTTATCTCCATCCCAGCTCAWTTGCCAAAGCATATTCTTGAGATGAGAAGGACTATTTTCTATTTTGTTGCTTCACGATTAAGTGGAACAAGTGCCTTTGCTCACATTGGTTAATTAGAAATACCCTCTACGTAGATGTATCTTTTTCCAGTCCCTTGCTTCTTAGCAAATAAAAAATCTATTTTGGCTTYCCTGCACTGACCCGTTAATTGAACTAATATGGGTTTTGTTGCTCTTCTTTGTTTTTAAATAAGCAATTTTGTACTTGCAAATTTTAATTTCCCACATGGCAAAACACTTCTGAATATTGCCAAATCCCAGGCACTACAGCTAGAAAAAGTATAACTCTGCTTTCCCACACCCAAATCAATGGGAAAAAAAAAAAAAAAAAAAGTTTTCATCAAGCATCCCTGCTGACCAGCCCTTTGCCATGGCATTCTGTTGGTTTCACGTGACAGATCATGTTGATGTGCTAAGCTGAACCTGTCATCAATTCCATTATTGAAGTTATAGAGACCTGAGATTAGGAATCTGTTACCTGCACAAAGCCCAGCTAATTTCTTTCTCCCATCCACCCACAAAAAAAAAAAAAAAAAAAAAAAAAAAAAAAAAAAAAACCTTATTAGTTGTACATAGCCTATTTTATACAGGGCTTTCAGAATTCTACCCAACACTCACTGCAACAACATTCTTTTATTTATAGAGTATTAGGTGGGGGATTTTTGACTGTGTATTATCTGCACCATCATGGTGCGGAGGGAGAAATCTCTGAGACCTAAGTTGGCAATTTTTTTAATGACAGTTTTATGTGTTTATTACTCTTGTTTTTTTGCCAGGTTTGTTAGGCAGGGAGTAGGTAACAACTTGCAATCTTGTCCACTGGCATGTATACATGCATTAATGGGCCAGATGGAGCTGCAGTGATTTCAGCAGCTGAGGGTCTGGACTATTATGTTTATACAGGTCAGGGGAGAGAGGGAATAGACAACTAATTTAATATAACTTCAGAGCCACAATCTTCACTAAATTGGACATAGGATTCAGAGTGAAGAAGAAAGAGAAAATCTGGCTCCTTTTCTTGGCTCTGCCACTGATCTAGTTTGTAATTGTAAGCAATTCTATTTACCCCATCTGCAACATGATTGTAATGTTTCTCACAGCCTCTGTACAGAGATCTGAAATGAAAATCCATAAATGATTTCTCAAATTTATCTGAAATTAATTTTCCTAAAACTTCAGATATGTAAGCTTCCCTTTCCATGTGCTTCTTTATTTATATTTGACAGTGTGATTATTTTTTCCTCAGGTAGGTTTGTCTGTAATAATTGACAGATTTTAAGATATTCTCTTGAAGGTAGGCATTGCAGTATTTTTGCCTGCACTGGGCATTTTATTTAAAACAAAAGATTTAGATTTCCTTATTTTTCTCTTGAAATTATAAACACTTCTGAATAGAAATTTATTACTGTAGAATTTCACCAGCAATTTGCTAGAGTAACAGATGCAAAGAGCTGTATTAAACATGTATGRTTTGTGGCATCTTGCCAACCTTTTTTTTGTGCTGAAGCACGAACTAAATTGAGGCTTACATGTAATTTGTTATCAAACTGTATCAATAAACTGTAGYTAGTTTCTGTATCCATAGAATACAKTGACAYGTTCAAACCAAAGCAAACCAGCATTAAGTATTTCTGTTAAAATTGCTAAAATTCTGTTTCTTTGTGTCTCCTGGAGCACAGCTTTCAACCCTGCTACTCAATACATATTGCCCAAGTCATCCACATTCACAGCTTTCCAAAATCTCTTACCTTTCCCTTATTGCTCCTTTCAACAAATCAATACAACTTCATCCAAAACTTGTCCTTGCCTCTGTCCCCTGTCTCTGATCCTCATAACATTGAGGGGGTAGAAGGAGAGGGAGTGAAAGAGAGAGATGGTCCTTCTGTAATATGGATTGCAACCACTAAACCTATGACAAATTTGAAGCAGCCTGAAATAATTCGTGCTCACTGCATGAAAAACTGATTATCTTTATGGCAATTTTCTGAATGTTTATATTAATTTAACTCAAAGACTTCTGTTTCCAAGAAGGGAAAGGTAATGCAGCAGATGAAGTGACTTAGCATCAAATACTAAAGGATTATGCAAGGAGCGTTATGCTCGGTTCTGGCTGACCCCAACTCATTCCAGTCCTGCTGAACTTCTTCAAGAATAATAAAATCTTTGGCACTGAAAGATCCATCACAGCAAAAGCAAAATGCAGTTCATCAAAAAGCAGAAGGCAATTTTCTTTATAAAAGGAACAAACTCCAGAGTCTGTCAGAGAACAGACCTTTTTCAGTCTCCTTCATAAACCATTTCAGGTTAGACAGATATACAGAGAGCTCAAGAATAACATGTGTAAATGCACAACATTTTTGCCTAAAGAGGCAGTGACATCACCAGGAACAGAAGGAACTCCTGAAACCCCATAGGTTATCCAAGTAATCATTATTAATACAAAGGACACTATAAGCCCAGGGAGTTCTTCAATATGGATAAAAGCAGCAGCTCTGTCAGTAAAAGGTTGATACATGGTATTTGAGACCAAACAAGTGCCACAGACATCAGAAATGGAAGAGAAACAAAAGAGAAGCACCTTAGAAAGTGGCCAGTCATTTCCAGACAGTTTTTCAGCCTCTTGAACAGCGTAAAACGCTGTGATAAGCCAGGGAAGCCCAATGCCTTTTAATTGTATTAAACGTTGATAGCAAAATTACAGTGGAATACATATTTGAAGAACAATGCCAAGTTAGAAGGTCAGATTTTTGGAAGCAAAGGCCAACAGCAGAATGGACAGCAACAGGAGTGAGACTTTACCTGTGTCTGTAATGAGCTCATTTTGCATTTATCTGCAAACCCCCATATGCATTAGCATATACAAGCTTTTGACTATAATGGTCATTATAATATCTCTTCATCTATGATGCATTGTTCAGTTACTTTTTCTCAAAAGCAACCTTCATTAAGCTCTGTTTGTCTGAAATAGCCAGAATACTGAACAGCTGCAAGATCCCACACATTTGTCAAAGCTCATAGAAAAATATGAATGTCTTAATGTTGTGTTATTTGAGAATTGATATGTTATTATACTGTCTTTAAGGCTTTATTATAATGCATGTGCTCAAGAAAGGAGAGTTAAAAYGAAATAGTCATTCTTAATTTAGGGATTTCATTTAAGCTAAGATGTAAAACACTAAGATGGGCAAATGCTGCCATTTCCTTCAGTGATCATTTAGGTGGATGTAATTTATATACTTGTGTTTTTATGTGCATGAATAGCGGGTGACATGAGCTCTGTAGCAGGAAAATAAGAACAAATCCTGAGAAAGCTATAAGGTTCAAAACAACCACAAAAAAAACCCCACCACCCAGTACTGTACTTTATTTTTTATCCTCTTGATACTTTTTTTGGCTTCCTCCCTTGACTCCGCGTTGTGCAAACTGCATTCATTCTGTGTTCTTATCAGATGCCAGATACATTATATTGCCACTTATAACTGTTTCCTGACCAAGTTAAAACAACATATCAGCCCTAAATGGGGTTTCAGCAAAAAAAAATCTCATATAAGCAAGTTATTCTGACCTACAAAGGTGCCCTTGAAACTGCTAAACTTCTACTCCTCGATACTACATCACTCAGACCTACACTATTGGAAAACTGAGGCGGGTTTTCTCATATCACTGTCAAACTSTGTGGCAGAAAGTAGGAAGTGGAAAAGTCTTCCACAGATCTGATGGCCTTAATAACCATAGCATTTGCCATTCTCCTTGCATTTCTGTTAGTATGGCTTTGGAGAAACAGATTCAGTTCACACCTCCCTTCTGAATCTTCAATATTTATTTTGATTCTTTATGTTAATAAATAAATAAAATACAGMGCCTTAGTTGCCGTATAAAACAGCACAATTCACTGCTGGGGCATAGAATTGATATACTAGATATTTCTCATTTATTAGCTTCATTCCTTTGCCTAGTCTCCTGCAGTAATGTTATTATTTCCCATGAGGGTCACATGAGATTTTTTTTCCCCTTGCTTGCTTTGTACGTGTCTTTCTCTGTGTGCTTATTTATTTAATAGGCATTTTCCCCCTTTATCTGCTACTTATTTAAAGCTTTCACTGTACCCATTTGATCTGAATACRTTGGCTATGTGCGGCCTGAGCAACCAGGTCTGCTCTTAATGGTGTATTTATACCAGGTTTTCACACAATACCAAGGAGATCYATAACCAAAGTGATTTAGATGATGATTTCAATGTTCCTTTCCCCAGAACTGCTCTCCCTTTCTCAACAAGTAGRAAATGGCACTGAAGGGAAAGGATTTGCTTGCAACTCTGCTGTAAAAGCACTTTTCTCTCCTCCAAWGCAATCTCCCCGAGGGGCAAAAATTAAACCAGGTTCTCAGAACAGGTACTTACGTTAAGAATAGGCTTTTCTGGCTGCTGTCAGAAACATGGCACTCACTTACAGACTGTCTTTACGATGTACAGCTCCCTCC
>NW_026623718.1:462326-522652 GCF_030028575.1 Malurus melanocephalus | reverse complement strand
CAGAGCCAGGGAGAACTTCAAAAAACCCAGAGAGGAATAAATAAATGTTTGAGATACAAAGCTTCCTTTACATCAGAAAACAGCAGTTCCTCAAAGAGGAGGAAATTGAATAGAGGAAATAAAGAAGGACACAGACTGGAGCCATTGGTGTGTCAGAGTGCTGAAGGCGTTTGGCATTTCCTTCTTTGCGGGCAGGGCAGTGGGATGCTGTTCCTTTGCCCTGCAGCAGSGTGTTGTGTGGGCAGCTGTGGCCGAGGGCACTCACCTGTCACCGTCAGCTGCACAGCATCGCTGCGCTGCACGGCTCCGTTGCCAATCCTGTTGTGTGCCTCGCAGAAGTACGTGCCGCTGTCGGAGAGGCGCAGGCTGTGCCACGCCAGCTCAGCCCCGCTGCTCAGGAGCGCGGCTTTCCCCGCCGGGGAGCCCCGGAACCAGCGGTAGCTGATGGGAGGGGACCCGCTGGCCTCGCAGCTCAGGCTGGTGCTGGCTCCGGCCGGCAGCGTCAGCCCCCGCTCTCCGCCTCTGATGATGGGCTTGGTGGCTGCCACTGCAACACAGAGCACGGGAGCTCAGGTCACAAAACCCTGCATATCGTGGGGATGGACCCCCTGCAAATGTCACTGCAATTTTTACTCTTGATATCGGTGCCTTCCCAGGAGGAAGCAGCTCGGCTCCCGCATCACCTCCCTGTGCAGGATGAGCTCAGCAGGGCCCACAGCAGCTCTGCCGCCCGTGCCATCCTGCTCTGCTGCGCTGGCTGATGATGTCTCAGTGACTATACAAACCCCTCGATGGGCAGAGGGAAGGCAGGCACAGGCTGATGAAATTTAGTCAAAAAACCACCACGCAGTATCCCTGGGACACCCCTGCATGACCCTGGGAAACATCGAGCCATTGGATACAGGGAGAACAAGGGATGAGCTGGTGATTGAGAGCCACAGATCCTCCCCCAGCTGCAGGGTGCTGAGTCCTGGGCAAAACTTCTCTCTCCAATCTGTTTGCTGCTTCTTGCTAGATGCTGACACTGATCTGCAAAATGCTTCTGCATGGAAACACACGGTCACTGCCTACCTGTTCTATCCAATTCCCAAAAGCCTTCCTGAGCCAAGCCTTTTCCTCCCGAACAGCCTCCCTCTTGGATTTACCTTTAACAACATCCAAGTTGGTGGTGATCTCCTTGGCTATCAGGCTGTAGTTGCTGTCTCTCCAGGTGACATGGCAAGTGTAAATTCCTCTGTCAGAGATCTCCAGATTCAGGATGYGGAGGGACACATTTCCTGGGGCATCCTTTGGGACGCTGACTCTGTCCCTGTACTCAGACAGGAGAACGTGGTCACCCTGGTCATCCCTCCGAAAGATGGTGCCTTCACCCTTGTCATGTTCCACAGCCCAGCTGAGGGTTTGCTGCACGAGGCCCTCCACGGGCACATAGGYACAAGGCAGAGTGGCAGACCCCTTCCAGACACCTTTGATCTCACTGAGGCCGCTCAGGTCTGGAAATGCTGCAAGAAGAAAGGAGGATGAAAATTAAGCCACAAAGCAGCCAGGCTGAAGTTGGCTCCCAGATGGCAAAGCCATGGCCAGAGYGTTGGTGAAAAGAGCCCAGCAGGTGAGAAGCACAAGCAGCCAGTGATGAGGGATGGGCTCACCAAAAATCAGTGTGGCATGAGGCAGATGGACGGGAGGTGGCTGATGGCCGGGGGCACTGACCCCTGCCACGTGTGCAGCCGGGTGCTTTCCTGCCACCACCAACGCTGAGCAGAGCCCAGGGTCAGAGTTACTGGGTAACTCAGGCCTGAGGGAACGAGCTGGTCYAAAGTCCAAGCTGCAGCTCCCTGGTGTCAGCCAGTGTCTGCTCCAGTCACYCTTGGGGCTTCTGAGGAACAGCAAAGACTTCTCTCCTCCACTACCCATCTGTTTTTTTTGGAACGCACCACTCTTTCAGCCTAGGCCCAACTTGAACCATGGGGTAAAGAAGCCTAAAACTCTACATTTTCCTGTAAAAATGAACATCATGCCTTTGTCACAGTACACTTCTCSCACTCTGAGGACTGAATCTCAGCTTCCACAGACACATCTTTACCCTTTTCTGGTGGTTTCCAAACCTCCCTTATCCTGGAAACACAAGCACTGATCAGACCCTATGTATTCCATGGAATAACTGTCACAAGGTGTGTGGGGTGTCTGTCCTGGTGTCCCTGGGCAGCGTTCCCATGGCCTCAGGCACTGCTGCACCTGCAGCCAGTGGAGCTGAAACACTTGAGTCCCAACCAGCACACAGGCTTGGCTTTTTTACCATCTATCCCTTCCCAAAACAGAGCCACCCCAGGGCAGGGCAGGGGACCCGTGCCCGCACCAGACTCACCGCTGCAGTGGAGAAGGGAACTCAGGAGCACGGCTGCTTGCAGCAGCATTCTCATCCTTCCCGGGGCCATGGCTGCTCCCTCTCCAGACAGACTGACCTGCTCTCCCCAAGCTGGGGTAAATCAGGAACACTTCCCTGCCTTTGCTCACTCTGTCACTGAGCGTCCAGGACAAGGGCTGKTGGTTTTTCCTTCCTCTTTATCAGAAAACAAGTGTCTCAGTGACCACTGTCAGAGGCGTGGGCAGAGCGGAAACCCTAAGGAAGGGTAAGAAGAAGAAAATTTAGAAATGACTTCTACTCTATTTAGCATTTTCTGCTGAGTATGATTCCCCTCCCTTCTGGTTTTTCTAATTTTTTCCTTTTAACTTTTCCTTTATTTCTTTTGATTCCTAAGCAACCGTTTCTTCCTCTTTTTCTCCTTGCTTTGCTTTCTGGTGAATAAACTTTCACACCCACATTACACACACACAAGTCTGAGAGAGGAACTCAGGAGGAACTCGGAAGGAACTGAACTGTCTAGGTCCTCACAACTYACTTTCTCACCAGCTTCTGTGACACCCACCACTATATTTTTACTTAAGGTTTATGAAACACCTTAAATCTTGACATTACCAGAGTGAGACAGATGATTGTTGTAGGCCTCTTCCMACTGAAATATTCTGTGTCACTCYGCCACMTTTAAGAGMTGGGGACTTCAGATATACAAAACTAAGCCCAAAAATTTCCCAAGAGCTGCAAACACCCAAGCAACTAATCCCACTGCATATCACAAATGGATCCTCCCTTCTCACAGAGCAATTTAACTGCTTGGCTTAATTGATTAATTGTTTTCAATTACAAGCCCRGATTGGGGCTTCCTGCATCCTTGCAATGTCTTCAGACTGCTTTGTAAACAGGTGAACATGGAGATGCCCAGAGAGAAAAAGAGGAACTTGTCAAAGTAGACAATCTTTGAGACCGTGAAATCATGGTTTCTTAACTGTGWTGATGTACTATTATTAAATAAATGTTATAGTTAATCTCTATAATTCAGTAATTGAGCGCCAGCCCTGAGAGAAGTATCTATTTTCTACTGAAACATCCCTTTTAAGGGATTTTACTGCCTTTTGCTGTCTTCTATAGTACTCAATTTTTCTTCTGCTTCAATGAAAGAATCTCTTGCTTCATTGCATGCAGCTGAACTGAAATGAGCCTTTACTGTTGTTACACTSAAATTCAACATCCTGTCCTCAAATACAAGTAATCAGAATAATTCAGTGCAGYCAAATCAAATCCAAGTTCCTGGCCTGGACACAGCCCTCCTGTAATGATAGTGAGACATGGTTTGGGTCTGCAGTGGCACAGAGTGGGATCCTCCCTTGTGGCCCTGTATTCCTTCATCAGAAATTTCTGATGAGATGCCACTCCAGCCTGCAGCCAGTGGGATAAGAGGGAAGCAGGAAAAGCTGCTGTGGGCTGTAGTGCTCACATACTTCTTAGCTCAAAAAGGAAAAGTCCACGTTAAGGSCAAATCATTGGAACTCCTTCACAGGGAACAGAGCTTGCTGCAGGAGGGCAGAAGCCTGCATTGTCTTGGAGTAAGTCAAAAGGGAGCTGTCCTGTTTTTGGATTTCTGCTGAACACCAGGGTGAGAACACTGAGATGTTTTTGTTTTTGCTGAGCAGTGTTTACATAGAGCCMTGGCTTTCTCCGCTTTTTGTATGGCCACGCTGCTGAGGGGGCTGGGARTACATGGCAGATTGGAGGAGACACCACCAGGACAGGTGACCCAAAGTGACCATACCCCATGACATCATGGTCAGTGTATAAAGCTGGGGGGAAGAAGGAGGGAGACATAAGGAGTGATGSTGTTTRTGCTCCCAGGTCACCATTAYMCRTGATGGGGCTCTGCTGTCCTCCAGGTGGCTCAAYACCTGCCTGCCTGTGGGAAGCAGTGAATTCATCCTTTGTTTTTCCTTGCYTGTGTGCCAGCTTTTGCTTTCRCTATTAATGTCTTTATCTCAACCCAYGAGTTTTCCAGCTCTCCMCACRATTCCACTAGTGGCAGAATGAGTAAGTGGCTCTGTGGGGCTCGATTGCTGGCTGGGGTGAAAACACAACAGGAATGTATCACTAGCRGGRTCTAGACTGATCAGGAAGCWGAAACTCAAACTGTGYAACTAAAAAAGATGAGTGTMTATTTATTTACATATTTACATTTACCCTTTTGACTGGGGGAACAGTGGCATGRAAAGTYTTGTCCTTTATACAGTGCAGGACCAGACACCTGTACCTAAGGTAACTGTGGCAGCAGCCCCTCACTTCTGCTTTGGGCATTTATGGTAACAATGCTGTTTTTTGAAACAGCAATCTTAGGAGACAGCAAAACATTCTGAGCATGGATGGATAAGGCATCACACAGCCCAGGAGAGACAGAGCAAAATCAGTTTTTCTCATATTGTGGAAAGCCCTGTTAGCAGGCACACAGAAGGTATGAACTGATGGCAGGGCTCCCACAGTCTGTGTGGGGAGGGCTGGCTTGGAACAGTGCAGAAACACATGAGAGGAGCGTGCGAGGGGCACTTGGCACTTTCTCAGTGTGCACTGGCCCCGCCTGGGAGTGCTCTGTGAATTCCCAGCACGTGAACGATAAGGAGGAGCAATCTTTCCTCCCCAGACACACARTGATAAAGCCAARGASCAGCACAGCAGCCATGTGCAMTGGTGCTGCAGAAGGAAGGAAGCCTCTGCTACAGCGAGGCCCCTGCGGTCATGGGTGACAAACTGGTGACACATCAACCTGCAGTGGGGCAGTGTCCCCACCCAGCCTGGAATGAGGGGCTGGTGACCCAGTGCCTGCTGCTGGCCCTCGGGCACAGGCTGGGCAGCAGCTGCATGGGCTGCAGGCAGATTCAGCCACTTGGCATAGCAGGAGTCTGTCCACAGCTCCATGTGCCAACCCCACTGCCGTGTCCTTGTCCTTATCCTGAAGCAGAGCAGCATGTTCTGTATAAAGATCCTTTTTTYGGCAGTGGAAATGATGAACAGTTCCTTATTTCTAGGAAAATGCTACAAAACCTGTAAAGCTCATGGTGGCAGTTATCCTGGGCAGGGTCTGCACCGGGTGCTACATCTGGATCCAGGGTCTGCCTGATGTTACTGATGATCTGGGCTGTTCCCTGTTTCCTTCTATCATCTCCAGTAAATATTTCAATCCATACCTTATGGAGCTGAGGGCCTTTCCTACTGGAGTCTATCGACAACATGTGTACAGGTGCACTACATCTGCTGTATTTTTCAGCATGCACAGCATTCTGAGCTTTCACATTGTCTCTTTTGAAAAACCAGTCCCAGGTGCCCTCCTCCTGGGCTCTGGAAACAGGCATGGCTTTCCTCATCATCCTGCTTATTCCTGAACCAGCAGCAGCTGCATCATGAGGCCACCCCCCAGGAGCAGGAAAGTTCTTAATTCTGAAAAAAATCAGTAAACAGATTTGGGAAACATTGGCACATACAGGAACACACACAAAGAACGTACAAGGAACACGGTAATGTTTTTGCAATTCTTGAGTTTAATTACTTCAGCATGTGGGTTTTTCTTGCTATTCAGCCTTCCCCTTTCCATTGCAATCCTTCTTAGGAAAGTTGCACAAATAYTTTTCCCATACCAGTACATAAACCAGACACACAGATGAACAAACTTTTTTTTTTTGCAATTTTCTTAAGCCTTGGTTTCTTAACTTCTTAAGAGAGAAAGTGTATTAAAAACCCATGATGCACTCAGACCCAATATCTGACAATGAGMTGCGCTGAGGGGAGAGGACTCTGTGACAGAGGGACACGACTTTAATCTGTAACAGAAATTACAGTCCAACCTGCACAGGGAGTCAGAGGTGCAGATCAACCTCCCAAAGAACTCTGTCATCTGCATGGTGCTGTCAAACAGCACACCAGAAAAGTCTGGCTTTCCCTGTCTTACTTTTGCTAAAACTGTGGCCTTTGGAAAGGAATTAACAAACCAAACCTAGCCTGGGACAGATGTAACATGCTCACCTCACCCTCTCCCTTCAGCTCATGAAAACTTGAGACTACTCAGCCCTTGGCCTCAAGAAGTCAGAGAAAGAAAGACTGTGAAGGCTTGAATAAGACAAACTCGACAAAAGGCAATTCAAAAGATGGAAACAAGAAGGATCACGAGATAAGAACAGGTACAGAAGCACAGAATTAAAATTACACTGGAGGTGTTACACACTCAGGAGCAGGAGCTTCCTCTGTAACTCATAGATTTGACAATGAAGCACAAATCCAACGCAGTCAGGCCAGCACAGGTAACATGCATTATCTAGCAGGCTTCAGAGTATCTACCTTGTATTCTCAAATAGTAAGAGCTCAGCACTTATTAGCTCAGGAACATTGGAGAGGACAAAGCCTGCAGGCAGCTTGAATTCCTAAAATTGGAAAAAATTTAAAGCAATTGTGCTGGTAGGAAATATCAGGTGATATTATCCAAGGGGGTTTCTACCTGCATCCAGGCCTGCTGCAGCCACAGCAGTTCATTGTGACTTCAGCACACAGCAGGTTTGTGTGGGCTGGGCTCCACAGCACAGCTGCTCGGAGAACTTGGGAAACAGTGCAGAAAGAAACTTTGGGGAAACTTTTTGATGACACAGACACTAGTTGATGTAATTCCTTGTCAAAAGCCTCAGATGCATCTGGTTAATTTGGCTTTAGGATTCCATGGGCAGAAATTGCAGCGTGAAGCCTGGTGTCCATACAGGGGCAGGGAACAATGGCTGCTACCAGCACAGAGATACCTTAATGTGACATCCTGCGTCAGTGCAAGGCATCCCAGGGCTCCCCTTCTCATTTTAGGGACAGCTGCTGGCCTTTKCTAAACATGAATCAGTCCTACTGACCATCTCCAAGGACACATGACCTGTGAACTGGGGGCAGGTTACCCCGGAACTGCCATGCAATGTGCATGAGAAATCAGCGCTACACAGGGAGGCAAGCACTTCCTACCACAACTCCTACAATCCGGGGCAATGGATGTGTGCTAGCATGTTAAAAAATAATACTCCACAGTTAAAATGTCATTTTCCATAGGAAAAATGTTCCCTATACCTAGGAGCAAATCTAGGAGTACGAAAGTGATCTAAGCAGATGCAAACAATTGTAGCCAGTAACTATCAAAAAAGAAATCTCAAAAACAAAATTTAAAAACAACTTAATTCCAAACAGTAGGCAAGCCACCTATTGAAGCAGGCTCTCCAAAGAGTAAAACCCAGGTTTAAAATATGACACACCACATTACTATCCAGCTAATAAACACCACCCCCCAACAAAAAAACCCAGCCAAACTTTACAAACAGGATACAAACAGATTTCCTCTTGCAATAAGAATATTGGATAAAAAGTTATGGAATACATTGTGGTATGTTTACAGGGTTGCTGTTCTTCCCCTCTATCTAGTGCCTTTACTCCACCAGCTCTTGTTGTTGCTGAGCTTGTGTTCAGTTCTCCCAGATGTGCTCCCTGCTTGCAGCAAGAGAACTTCCATTTGCRCAGAACAGGGTCCCCAGGAAGCAGGTGAGGACCAAGCTCACACTTTTTGCTGCTCCACTCCTTCGGCGGTTATTCCACAGCACTAAGCCGGTTACAGATGTTCTATGAGTTCAAGAAATTTCTATCTCAGAGGCCTCATCTATGAAGTTAGCAACAGGACTGAGAAGCAGGAGTGGAAACAGTTTATACTCTCCATTCCCATCTTCTGGGAGGAGTGGAGGATCACCCATTCCCAGAGCGTCCAGAGGCTCCGCCTGGCTTGCTGGAGCTGCAAGTGGCACAACGGTTCCACTGGCTGATGGAGGCTGGAGAACAGGTTTCTCCTCCAGTGGAGGCAGCAGAAAGTCTTTCGGATCTTCCACCTTCCCTGCAGCTTCACCTGAAGGCAGCTCTTCAAACAAGGAAAGCAGAGGGTTGGCCCTGTACTGGATCAGCTGCATATCTGAGRGAAAAGTGAACAGTTGAAGATCTTTGACCACCTGAAGGCTTTTACTCAAGGTAAGGAAACCTGGAGAGGTTGCTTCAAACTTGGTGCACTACAGGAAAGCCCAAGCTGGGCTGGGACAAACCCTAGAGCCAYGGCTGTCAGAGTGAAGCCAAAGCCCCTGTGCCTGGAAACATCAGTACCTGAAGCCCACTCGGAGCCCCTGACTCCCCAAGTATGCAATGGCAACACTGTCTTTGAGGGGGTCACAGCCTGTGTAAGAGATACTGCCACAAGGACATTTGTATTCTGCTCCCTACTGTGGCACTTGTGTCATGTTTCCATGAGAAAAAGGACACAGAATGGGATTCATGTTTTCTATGTGAAAAACCACAGGGCACAGGATGGGCCTGTTAAGACTGAGGCACAGCTTCAACATCAGTGAAACATCACAGCCTTCACAAAAAGTTTAAGCCCAGACCAAAGGCTACAACAATTCCATTTCAATACCCAGTTTTTGAACAGTGTGGAGCTGCCACAGTGCTCAGTGTTCCTTCCTGCCCACCTTTGCTTCCTGCTGTTTCCCTCTCACTTGCTCCCAGACCTTCAGTGCTCTCTGCCAAGTTTGCCATCTGAAACAAAGCAGACAAGAGAGTTAAGACAGAATGTTTAACAACAACAAAATGGAAATCTTTACTGCCTGGTTAACAGAATTAGATGTGAAAGGAGCAGGCAAGAGAGATGGAGCAACTGAGCAATGAGCCTGTTGTTGCACGTAAGGACCCTCAGAAGAAGGCACAGTGAAATACAGACAGCTTACCAAACAAAATAAGCTTCTGACTAGCAAATATTTGTTTTACCTGCCAAATCAGAAGCTTTATTATAATTGGTCTTGTTGGGGTTAACAGTTAAACATGATTTCATCATGTAATTAAATTTTGTAGGCACTATTTAAACTCAACTGCATTTTACATCAGTTGTAGTCTAAGCTCGTCTGACTGGRAAATCCCTGTTTAAATATTATTTCAGGACTACAACAAAAATAACACTTGCAAGTGTTGTTTTTTTTAATAGTATGAATCAATTTTAGGAACTGGACCAAGAGAAGTAAGTTTGTGCTGAACTTCTGTATGACTTCTGAGAAAATCCCATACAGCCACGTTCAGAACAACTACAGCGTATTGCATTACAATTTTCATTTAGTACTTTTCCTTGTCTTCAAACAGGCATTCCAAGTGTATGATTGCACAAGGAATGTAGGACTGGAAATTATCTTGAGATTCCTCTTAAATTCCTTCATGACAACACTGACAACTGAAACCCTGGAGTCAGCTGGATGAGATGAACCAGCAGTGTCACCCTGTGCCATCAACCTCATTCACACCCTTGAGTTGCATCAAGCAAGCAAGATTCAACTCCCAGCATCACATTTGCCCTCCCCACCACAGAAGTAAATCTTTCTCTTACATTTTCCATACCAGGGGGAGTTTCCATCAAGTTCATATCCAGGGCTGGCAACTCGGGATTAAATGTCTGAAAATAAAACCAGACCATATATCAACTAATAAAGTCCTTGAAATAAAACTGCAGAGAGCTCCTGAAAGGACTGCAAGACCCASTGTGCCACTCCTTCCACTGAAGCATGGGGACAGTGGCTCCTCCAGGGGCCTTAACCAGGGAACTTCAACCTGTGGAAGTAAACTGAGATCACAGGAGAAGGTTACCCTATTTCCCAGTGATTCCAGCAATATAGCTAAGTTTCACTTCACATCATCCATATCTAGTTGAATCAAACACAAAGTCAGGATGTCATAGTATGTGATTAAGACTTGAGAAGGAGAAGTGARACAKTTTTTTTYCYTTTTTTGTTCCCCCCTTCAGTTCYGTAGAACAGAAATCCTGTATGACCTGGGAAAGGCCCCCAACATCACCCTGTACACCATGCATACCTAAAAATCATTCTATCTGTAACTACTTGCTTTTCAGGATGTTGCCCCTCTTACCCATCACAACATGCAATAAACTAGTAACATTTCAWGATGCAACCTGAGCAGTATTTCTAGAAATTAGAAATAACGAGAAGACACTCACATCGCTGAATGCCTCAGCACCGAAGTTGTACTGCTTCCCTGACAGCATTGCTTGCAGTTCTTCCAGGCTGGCATCGATGCAATTCAGAAAATCCTGAATTTCTTCTCTAAAAAGACAAAATTACAYAGTACTGTAAGGCACAGTTGGCAGGCAGGGCCTTCTCCTGCCCCACAGGGAAGGTTGCTTGCAATCCAGAATAGCCGAAAGGATGAAACCACATTCCTGTATCACCTTTCACTCCAGCTCTTTGAGGTACAGGTACAAGGAAGACTACCTGAACAGCCAGCACAACAGCAGCTATCAGGTCAAAAAGCAGCTCCTCCTTCCATACCTACCTCCTCCCTCATTTTAATATCTGGTCAATGTTCTCAGACCCCAGCCTGTACACCAGTATCTGTTTAAACAAAGATCAGACGGCAGTGCCAGCAGTGGGCAGTGTGTCCCAGATGGGCACACCAGCAGTCAGGCACACCTGTCACCATAAAGGTGACAGGGACATTTGCCCTTTTTCAATGTGTGATGCCAACACTTGGCTTTCTCAGCCCTGCTAACAAAGGTGCAGAGAATTCACTTTGTCAATGACAATTCAAAAGCAAATCCCTATGTTCTGCCAAACAACACACCCTCCAGAACTCTGACAGGATCCCACAAGGTGACGACAGTGTGACATTTTTCAGAAACAAGTTAATACCTGTCCAGCAAAGGATCGTTTTGGTTTCCAGAGTTGTTCTCGTTCAAGATGGAGTCAATTACTGACACAGGATCCTCTGGAGCACTTGGCTGTGCAGTGTGGAGCTCCACAGCTGCCGTGCCTATTTCACCGGATTTGCTGACATCGTTTATAGCAACTGATGGGACAGGATCTGCACAGTTTAGCTCACTTGGCTGCGATACTTGACAAAGAGGCAAGCCAGGATCCAGAGCTGCCTGTGGCTCTCTAAAATGTGACCCAAACAGAAACAACATACAGGAGAATTTATCAACTGCATTACTATTCATTTCAGGTTTAGCATCTTAATAAGCCAGTCAAGGGTTCAAATAACAAACTGGTCTTTAGAAAAAGCAGCAAAGTGGCAGATGGAGCATCTCCTACTACAGCTTATATACAGAACACATATCAGAGCAAAACACCTCTTTTTCCCAGGCAAAAAAGCAGCAATACAGTGTATGGAAATGAGGCAAGAGGGAAACTCCTAACAGACAGATTCTGGAAAAAAAGATTCCAGATCAGTCCGTATTTCACTCTGGGTATTAACAACTACGTGGGTTTTCACTAAAATGTGTTCCCATACACAGAATGCCTTCCCTAGGCTTTGCTTAGGGAGAACAGTATTGAAACTAGTGATAAAATTATAGATCTTTATTTGTTTGTTAGTAATCTATCTACATTTTGGATTATTAGAAACCTATATATGCATTCAGGTCCTTGGTCAGTCAGAAAGTCAAGCATTTGCTTATTTGTTGAACAGACAGAAAAGCCTCAGCAAATTAAACCTGAAATGCCCATCAGCCTGACAGGCCTCCAGGCACTGCTGAAGAGAAATGAGCTCTGACAATGACCAATGCTACACGCTGCAGAAGGAGAGCCTACAACAGGCCTGTCATGCACAAAYGGACATTCAGAGAGACATTCTGTTTCCCAGAATCCATATGGATCACCGAAACCAACATAACTACTCAGTTAACAACCCAGGCACAAATACTTCATATGCTTTGGACATACCTGGCTCTGCCACTTGTGTGTGCCACAGCAAGGAGGCCATTGGTGGCATTTTCCAGGGTGTCAGTGATATCTCGGATTATCAGGCCTGTACCATTTCCATCCTCTTCATCTGCACTRTGCTCAGAAAAAGCCATCTGCAAATACAGCACAGAATGAGTAAACCACAGGCTGTGATGTTTTATTTTTTCATACTGAAGTCCCTTTCTCCTTACACCTTCTCTCTCCTGTTCACATTTCATCTGTGACCAGTTGAGCTGATTTGCATTATTTTCCAGCCAAAGTGATGCTCTTAAGCTGCCCACTGCCCATTACAAAAAGCAGAGCATTTCATTATAAGATTAGGGTATTTGTAGCTATAAGGAAGACCAATATCACTGYGTATCATCCTGTCCAACCCACTGCCTCTTTCCCTGGGGACACTTACAGCTTGGCCACTCTCCACAGGGATGCGGACATACTGACGGCTGTACTTGGAGGGTGAAGCACCTGCAGCATCTGTCAGAGACCTGAGACAAAGCACAGCTTTAGTACACCCCAACTTCTGCAGGAAAGAGCTGCAGCAGTGYCCAATACATGCAGCAATGGTAATCATTCCTTCCCTCCCAAGAAGCCTGGCTTTTGGGAATGTGTGTCAGGAAGGATACTGCAGGCAGTCTGCACTACACACCCGCTGTGGTTTCGAAGAAGTCAGTCACATGTGCATGTTTTGAGATTTACCACTTCTGGTAACTGTGCCCTTTGGAATTGAAAATTTATAGAATATTGTATTCCCACCCTTTCYTTCAGTGATGAGGAAATATTTACTTTGTGTTTGATTGAACTTCCATCAGCTTTCTCAAGTTGAATAAATGATAAAAACATGCCTTACGCAATAGAAACTGATTTATCCCTATAATTCACATCTRACACTAATCTGGGACCTATCAAGTYATTACCTTTTTCTTTTGACCCCAACAATATAATTTCCTCGCATCAAACTTAGTATAAATTGAAGAATCTAAAAAGGAAAAACAAAAGAAAACCAAAACCAAGTGGTCAGCACAGCAATCCTAACATTACATTCTTAATTCAGATTTTACTACAAAATGATAGTTATGTGACAGAAATCAGCAGGTAAATTAAAGATCCATTTGCAATTGTATCTTAAAAGAACAAAGCAAGAGCAGCAAAACTGCACAGAAAAATTATCCCACTTGCACAATTGGCTTTTTTTTTTTAAAGCAATATAACAGCACAAGTCACTAGAGGATTCCAGACCAGAAACAGCTGAGGGGTAAACCAGAGAAAATCTTTTCCAGCGTGCAAGCTCCTACAGTTTCTGGGTTCCAGTTCACTTCTCAAGTGGTCTAAGTGTATCCTGGTCCAAGATCTTTCACAGACTCCGTTCCATGTGCCTGCAATCTCTCAAGTTCTGGGCTCCTGTTACCATGCACTGTCTCCACACACTGAGATCCTACTATGACTTTTCCTTAGTGCTTTGCTCGTGGTTCTTTACTGTGCTACTTCTGGGACACTCAGGAACTGCGAACATTTTCTTTATGCTGCATTAATACAGCCTGTTCAGCTCTGTGTCATTTGTCATTCTACATAAGCAAAGAATGCCATGAAGTATCATAGAGGCAGGAATAAGGATGGTAGCACTGAAGATGCTGCAATGGTACCTTAGACAGCAGCTTCTGTTGTTGACTGTGCTTCTGCCTTAGAACTGCCACTTCTTTCCACAGGGCCTTATTTTCTCTGCAATGCAGAATAAATCAGAAGACAGAGGATGAACAGAGTTTACTTTATATGCTCTAGTTTTACAGCTTTCAAACTTTCAGAGTACCTTGCAGAACCAATGGCAACATTCCCTCTGTGGATAACTAACCCTCAGTTAATCCAATGCACTAGCATGAACTCGGGGTTAACTTAACTCCATTTTCCATCAGGCAACATCAAACACTCAATAAGGACACCCTCATCCTGTGCTGCTCCATCAATCATCTTGATCTGAGGTATTCCTTCAAAGCCTCAAAGCTGTTGAATAAGGACTTTGTTCAGCCTGTTTCCAAACACTAACAGCCTTGGGACAGGTCTAAAGGTGGTGTTCAAGGGGACTGCTGTTTTTTTGGTTTTTTTTTTAAAGGAACAGAGAGAGAAAGGTATCCTCTGAACTATGGTTGATATCTGCTGGCATACCAATGACTTGAATTAATTACCAGTGCCTATATGAAGGGAATCTGAGAGAACAGAGGTGAGGATGTGCAAAGTCTACTTCCAATTAGAAAGAAAACAAACCACTAATTGTCCCTTACTGCATCTAACCCTGTTTGCTTATGAAATGCTTTCATTACCCTAAAAAAACTACTACAGGTGCTGGCAACCAGAGTGAAATCTCAAGACAGTCAACAAACTCYCAGTCTAAATCTCCGGTCTGTAAATGAATTACAAAAACAAACAGATTCAGAATGTTGTGATGGACGGAATGGGCATTATTAGGAAAAAACGYAGCTTCACCTGTTTCCAGTTCAAATGAAACCCRTATTTAGCCAATCTCCATCAGATACAAGAAACATTCAATGTATAAGCACCCCAAAACAGCAGAGTCTACCTCTTCATGTTAGCCAGCCTGACATCCATGTTGTTCTGCTGCTCTCTCATCTCCTGCACCTCCGACAGGACTTTGTGCAAATCCTCTGTGCAGACCTTGAGATCCTCAGTTCTCACTGCAGACACCTGGAAAGGTACAGATTTTTATTACAAATAGTGCCTTGCACACTCCTTGCTGCAGGGAGAGCCCTGTCACAAGACCAGGTAACAGTAATTCTTCCATGGCACAGAACAACACAACTGCTATAGGTGACAATCCTTAGGATGGTCTGCACTGTGTGAAAAACACAAGATGCCAATGAAAACATGAGATCAGCACTTTGTACCTGGAGGCAGCAGATTCTCCACAGTAATTCATGACAAAAAACACTGACGGCAAAGGGCTTTCCCTGGGAGTTCTCTGCCAGGCCTGGTGACACTTTGCCCTCTAGTGTCACAGAGCAAACACCAGCCAAAAAACACCCACAGCTGATAGTAGAAGAACAAGATGATCACATTCCTTCTAGAAAAGACAGGTCTACAACATGGCTGAATGATACACCCAGGTTTTGTGGGTCTAATTTTGAACCTCGTTTTGCCAAATACTGACTACAATTGAGCCACATGGAGTCATATCAGGTGTCAGTCCCAACCTGTTGAGTTTTCTTGTTACTCTGCTAAATTACAAGGGGGGTTGAAAGCATCTCATGTGGATTGCAAGGGAGAGGTGAAAGCACCAAATTTGGATTAGCTTGCTGAGGTGTGAGATAATTTCTATGGRGGTTGGCTCACAGATCTTTTCTTCCAAAGGGGAATGGGATGGTCAAAAATGGACCCATGGTGTTATAAACCAACACTYCATCCCTTTGTGCTGGAACAGAACACAATTGTTGTGCAGTAACTTCTCAGACATGACTAACCACTTTCTTAACACAATCCTATGGAGCAAAGGATGGGTTGAAGGGTCTGACAGGTCTCTGTGGGGAAAACAACCAAAAGTTGCAGGCAGTGGGTGGAAATTTCAAATGCAGCCAGCTACCCTCCAAAAAAAAGGGCAAATCTAAATTCTGCCCAAGTACAAGGAACTGCTCTTTGGAGTCCCCAACTGGCTAATCAGGATGTCCAGTCTCTGGGTGCTGAGGCACTGGCACGGGCTGCCCAGAGGAGCCTGGCTGTTCCATACGTGGCTGGACRGGGCTTGGAGCAACCTTGTCTAGTGGGAGGTGTCCCTGTCCAAAGCAGTGRGTGGAATGAGATGAGCTYTAAAGCATCTTCCAACTCAAACCATTCTGGTATCTGTAAAGAAACACAGGGTATCTGCATACCAGCAGAACTAAAAGTGAAAAGGAGTAAGTAAAGCAAACCCTGCATTCAAACCTGCAGTTCTGACAGAGGCTTGAAAATACAATTTATTGCCAATACTGGAATATAGCTCCATTCCAGGCAGTARAAGAGCAAGAGAACTAATGACTGTTGTGTAAAAAAATCACAAACATTTCCTGTGCAACAAAGAACATCTTTCACCAACCTATTCAATACTTCATATGAATGTCCTTGGCACTGAGCAGAGCTTTTGTCTTTCCATCTAGAACACTCCACCCAGTGCACCACCCGTGGGACACATGGTGCCACACCTTACGTCACCGTGCACCTGCCCTGCCAGGCGTGCACGCTGGGACACGCTGGGCACAGCAGCGGGGGGAGCGCAGCCTGAGCCAGCGCTGCCAAATCGATCCTGGCTCCAAGCAGGGGCAGCTCACTGAACAATCAATCCAAACATAATTGTGACTCTCCAGCCTACCCTGGGCTTTTATTACCCTGGGCAATGCAGCCCCACCTGATGACAGCCTAAAGAAAAGATTCTGCTGTTCAAATGTCAACATGATGTATCATGATACTGTTTTCCTCAGGATATTATGGACTGTAATGTGCCAATAGAGGATAAATATCTGTGCAGAAACAGGTCAGACAAGGCCTGAATGTACAAAAGAAAAGCAGAAAGCACTCGTAAGGATGTAACTTAGTGGCAACACAGTTATGGARGAGCAATATAATTTATGCAAACTCATCCAAATGAATTGATTACTTAGCCCTTGCTAATTTTCAATGAGTGCCAAATGGGAATGTATTTGCTTTTGCTTGTTTCACTTTGTGCCTTTCTCAGAGCCGGAGATGCTGACAGTACTGCAGACCATGCTAAGCTGCAATCAGGGATATGAACTCTGTGGAGAAGGGCTTGTTATGATGATGATGCAGAACATGGTGTACCCCAGCTTGTGACCAACAGCAGAGCAGGTTCAGTCTGAACGCTGGCATAAGGAGGCCCAGCCAAGCACCAGCCTGGCATGATGAGGGAACTACCTTGGTTCCTGTGGTATTTGCTGGCTGTGTTTGAAACACCCATATGTGCTGCTGATAAGCCACTTTTCGTAACTAAGTGAAGTAAATATGTGCTTAGACTATACCTTGCGCTTGATGTTTTCCAGCAAATGTGCCTTCCCTTGCTTGAAGAAAGGGTGCTGGAACTCAATGACCGAGCTTTTCTCTGCTGTAATGATACCATTCTCCAGAGCAATCACCTTCCTGAAACCATCTGTGGAGAGGAATCAACAAAGACATTTCTTGCAGTGCAAGGCTGACTATGAAAACATAAGCTAAAGAAAAGTCCAGTGCTACCAAAACACCACAGCACTGCAGCTGCTGGGAGAAGAAACTACAAAACAAATGCTGTCATGTACCATCAYAGTCGACAGAATAAAGCAAGGCAGAGAAGTTCCCTGCCTGCCTATGCAAACACCTGCAGCAGAGCACCTTCTTCATACCAGACTGCCTGCACAAAGTCAGATATTGCCAGTTCTATTTCCATCACTGCTCAAATACCACAGGGTTAGATGCATGATTCAGCTGACAGGCCAATCCACCTCTCTCAGTTAACGTTTTAACACAGTTAATGAATTCCAACTATTATTAGAAAGMCAGGATAGGTCTGGCAGGAAAAGGAGGCTGCCACTACCTTGTATGTCTCAGTAGGAATATTTGGATTTTCTCGCTAATCCTGGCTACAAAGGGAAGTGACAACTGTTTCTTTGCATTATCATCTGTCACTCAAGTGATGGGTCTCACAAGCAGCAGCACCTACCCTCTGTCCAGAGACTAAACAGGTGTGCTTTTCCTCGTGTCTGACAAAACCTATACACGCACGAGCTAGAGAGATCAGGCAAACCTACTGGGCAAGGACAGAGAGCTCCTCCCCATCAGTCTGAATGAAATTCTAAGGCAGCACCTCCTGTGCTGTTCGTCCTTTCACTGGTCCCAGAAGCTCCTGAAGTTATTCCTGCTGGGTGCTGCAGCCTTGTATGCTGCACTGTGCCCCTGAGTTACTCTCACTGCACCCCTCTGTCTGGCCATGCTGTACCTACACTACTCAATGCTGCCACATGATGCTCACAAGTTGAGCACAGAAAACATGAGAAACACAGTCCAGCTTGGCCCATTAGCAGGATTCCTCTGGATCCAACACAGCAAAGCAGGCAAGAGCAGTGGCAGCCCCAAAATCCAGGCAKCTTTTTTTCACATTCTAGGTGTATGGATGTACACACAGCCTCTGATCCCCTGGGTACATGTAKGTTTGCTGCAAGAGCACCACTGGAACTCAGGGTACCTCACACTACTTTTAGGCACCAGCACATATTCTTACAGCTGTTACTCAAAAGGACTTGGAGCTAAAACACAAAACCCAAACACTAAACCAAGCTCTACCATCAGTCATTTCTTTTGCAAAGCAAACTCAAGGCCAGAGCTCAGGTTTTCAGGGATGAAAGACTTGCCAAGTCCTTTTGCTTGTTTWAAGAAATCCAAACTGAAGCCAAGCAGCTCTGAACTTGGCAAACAGAACGTGTAGGAACCGCTGATGCTTACACATGTTGAGCTGTCGTATGAAGCTGGAGATATTGTTGTGTTTGAAGTACTTGGGGAGCAGCTCCTTGGCAAACCTCTGCTCATCCAGAATGCAGAAATTCTCGCCATTCTAGGAAATAAGTAGGAATAACAGTTAKTGAACAAGCACAGCTTTTCTAAGRTKTTCTTCCTARGTGAAGACCATAAATCAGMCGWGGCCCCACAGCAGAGAAGGGCAAAAAAGACCTCACCAAGTGAACTATCTGTGGGAACACTTCTGAGTACTTGGGAATGCAACAGTAGTTTTAACTCAAAGACACAATTACATGGAACAGTTCTATTGAATAGRGAATTTTCTTAAAGCCCTGACACAYTGGTCTTAATCCAAAGCAAAATGGTTCTAAAAACCTGCTTTCTTTGTCCCCAGGAAACATAAGCATTGCACAAGGCTAATGGAATTCATGCCACTAAAGAGATTTCATCTCCTTTCATCAGTCTGCCCAGCTCCTGACAAGATTCTTCCATTGTACGTGCTATGTCATCACTAAAAATAACCACGTAAYGTTGCCGAGTTACCAAAAGTTCAGACAACACAACCCAGCGGYGACCAGGGGTAAGTGTGACACCAGCAGTGCCAGATTTATCAAATGCTCAAGATCAAGCTTCCTGAAAACAGGCAGAGCTTTCTGCATCACTTTTATGTTATTCACGAAGTGAACAAAAATACTGCGCTTCTTTTCGTCTTTGCCTTTGTAAAGGGCAAACGGCTAGAAAAAAAGCGGAGAAAAATCCTACGGATTTAAAATGAAAGGGAATAAAAATAAACACGGTGCGTGTCTGGAGTGTCTGGTCGGTGCGGCCGTGCCCAGTGCCCGGGGGGCACATCTGTCTCCGCTCCGGAAGGAAATGGACAGTTAATGACGTCYTACAGCGTCCTTTCACCACCCGGAGCTGGTGACCGGGAATTCGGCACTGCCCCCCGGGGATGTCCCACTGCTGTGCGAGCGCTGCCGCCGCGGGCCGCACACGGCGGGTGCGCGCTAACGGGGGGGCCCGGGCGCGGCCTGGAGCGCAGATCCGCGCACCCCGCTCCGCGCCCCGGGGCTCCCCCAACAGCACCACCGCAAGCGGGGCGGGGAGGCGGGCTCGGGGCGCTCCGGGCAGCCGGGAATCCTCCRCCACCGCCCGCCCGCAGGTCGCCGCAGCGCCGGCCCGGCGTCCCCACCACCCACGAGCCCTCCGCGCGGGCCTCCCCGGGCCGGGCCCGGGCAGCCACCTCACCCTGCTCCAGCAGATGACGTCGTCGCTGTCCGGGTCCTCCAGCAGGGCCCAGAGCTTGGCGAGGAAGCCGGGGACGGGCACGGGCCCGGGGGCGGGCGCGGCGGGGGCGGCGGGGCCGCGGGGCAGCGCGGGCGCCTCCCGCATCCTCGGACCGCGACGGGCCGCGCGAGCGGGGACGGGCCGCGAGGGGCCGCGCGACGCAGCGGGGGGCGGGGCCGCCGCGCGGAGCGGCCGCTGATTGGCGGGAGCCGCCAGACCCCGCCCCTCGCCCCGGCGGCCGCGAGCGTGACTCTTGTTGTGCTCCCGAGGGAGCGCGCGGCCACGTGACGTCACCGGGCGCATTTAAAGGGGCCGCAGCCGCCGCCCCTCCAGCTCCCCCGGGAGTGCKCGCCCGGTGCCGCCGCCCGTCCCGCCAGCAGGTGGGTGCCGCTGGCCATGTGCCGCAGCCCTGCCTGCGCCCGCCGCCCGCTTTCCCGGGACTCCSCGCACCGGGGGACGAGCTCCGGGCGGGGCGGGCAGGTGCACGCTGCGGATCGCACTCCGCGTATGCGGCCGGAGCGGGGCCCGGCTGAGGCGCGGCCGGGCCGAGGCGCTCCCGCAGGTGCGGGGCGGAGCAGCCCGGCCCACCGTGTGGGCGGAACGGGCGCGGTCAGCGCTGCGGGGCCGGGCCGGCTCGGGCTCGGTCAGCCCGCGGAGGCAGTGCCCCTTTGTCCCACCCGGGCTGGTCCCCGCCGGCGCTCCCGTGTCCCGCTCCGCAGCCGCGCCGCCTCCCGCTCCGCACGTAAGGGATGAGCCGTCCGTCCTCCTGCCTTCCTTCGCTGCTTTCCCCTCGCTCTCGGGCTGTGGTTTCCCTGCAGTCGGGTGTCAGGGAACATCCCTGCATCGTCCGCCTGSATCAGATGGGAGTTGGATCCCATTGACCTGCCTGAAATCTGATTTCCGTTCATTCGCGATTCCTGTGCTGTCGGGGACCCGGTAAAGGGCAGTCCTGGGGGAGGATTCTGCTGTTAAGTGCAAGGTTCAGGGATAGATGTAATATAAAGTTGGGGTTGGTTTTGGTTCTCTTTCTTTTTTTCTTAATGAAGGCAAATATTCATATCAAAGAAAAAGTGAAAAAAATATTTTGAAACAAGTTTAAGTTTTTTTACTACCTTCACCTTGCACTAGTCAAGTAACTAAATGGTAATTAGGCATTGTGAAGGGAATGTGAGCACAAACTTGGTTACATCTGCATTCAGGGATGTTTTTTGCTCTTCCCCAGAGGTGTGTGTGATGTTGTGGTCAGACTCCAGGCAGAGTCCAGGTGTKACTCTTGTAAAGCCTTAGTAAGGCTGTCCCAAAGACTCGTCCTTGACTCTTCAATGGCAGAGCACGCCCCAGAGCGCTCAGAATGCCACGACTCGTGGCTCTGTAACTCCCCCGATGGGGGCTGTGACACTGCCATGCACAAGTTTGGTGTGGCGAGCAGGGACTCTGTCACGCAGGCATAGTGGGCTGGCACACGGGATTTGTCTTCATAGACAGTTTTCACAATCAGCTTGGAGAGCTGCTGTTCTCTCCTGGTGTGGTAGTACCTGCACAAGCCATGGAGATGAGAGCACACAAAGARCAGCCTGCCTGGGCCGCCCTGTGCGCCGGAAGCTCCCGTGTACTTTGCCCCGAGCTGACACGAAGGCCATAGCTTGGGCTGAGTCAGGAGCATCCCACTGCCCTTCCCTCGGGGTGTGTATTGCCAGGGTGGCTGGTTTCAGGCTGAGGACTGGTGCTGCTGACCGTTCCTTTCCACATTGCTGTCACCGCTGCCTTTTGCTGGTCTGCTGTGTGAAACAGCACAGGTATGGCTTTCCAAAMTCCTTCTTTTGAGTCCTTGTTGGCACAGAGTGAGTCAAAAAAGGTATTTTACTTTCCTGTAAACAGCACCAGGTCCTGGAACAGCAGCAGCAGCAGGCAGTAAGGTCGGTGCCTGAGTGGTGTGTAGGGGTAGAGATGAGCCAGCACGCTGTTGTCATTCCCACACTGCCAATACCGCAGGGATGGGGCTCTTGTGTGTCTGAATTTTGTTAGGTGTTTGATCAGGAGCTTCTGAAGAGGACTGGCTGGTGGAGCCACTGGAGCAGAGCTGTGTTGTGTTGATGAATCAAAACTTCAGATTTAGAGATCCTTACAGCTCCCTTCTGAGAAAGGAGGGAAAGAAGGTGTCTCCRAGCTTTGTCCAAATTAATGACTATTTGGAAACATCAATGCTTGATTATTACAAGCTTCTGAGAATAACWCAGCATGTTTGGAAATATCAAGTGAAGCTTTGGAAGGTGTCTTTTATGAGTAAGCTACTTAGTGATCAAAATMATTGAGAAAATAATGGAACAGAAAAGAAGAACCTTGTGCCGCCTATTTGAGATGTATTAGTGGGTTAAAGATAGCTGCTCCATARGAGCTATCTTTCAAGAAGTTAAAATTACTACATAGTGACTGAATCATACTTGCTTAAGTGACTTAGAGCAGAGGGATCTTGGTAACAGTTTAAAATACACAGATACTTGCTCAGGTTTCTTTGCTTGAGCTTTATATGTGGACCTGTAGGACGATTTGGAATGTCAGCAGTAGTTAAAAAAAAGGGTTAATTAAACTATTATGAGGGCAGTGGGGACTCATTAGCAAGGCATGATCCCCATGCACCTTGTGTGCTAATTGTGTTACAAAGTGATTTTCTTCTTCAGTGTTTGACTAACGATCCCAATAGGAATTACACCTGACTTCTCTCAAAATGTCCAGCACCTTCAAACAGTCATATTCTGTTTCATTGTCTTTGTTTTTCCAAATAGGTGTAGCCTCCAAAGGCACCTTCCCTTGGGACTGAAATGGGGTCAGTCTGGTGGTTGCTGCTCTGCATCCCCATGCTGTCACCCACATTTGCTGGGGGTGTCACCCGTGTCTATTACCTGGGGATCCGTGAGGTGGACTGGAACTATGCTCCGACGGGGAGGAATGTGCTCGCTGACCAGAGTATTGCACAGAACCGGTACGTTTGCTTTTGACTGAATTAACTCTGGCTTCAAGCTGTCATTTGATATGTAATTTCATGCGAGTATTTTGGGGCATCTGAGCAAGCAAGAGACACACTCCTGTAGATTCTGATCTTTATGAGCTTAATGTTTAACTTGTTTTATGCTCCTGTGATAAAACCTGTGTCAGTGGGGAAGGGGATGGTTAGTTTGAAGCATCCAGAGCCTGTACACTGGAGWGAAGTGTATGGGAAACAAACACGGAACGGAAAATAGAGCAGATACAGAACAGATTGTTCTAAAATTGTCCAGATTTTGCAATGCTCTACCCTGATGTTTCATTTTACTCAGTTCCAGCTGGTGGTCAGCTTGTTTATCCTGAAGCATGATGACTTTTCATCTTGATAGAAATTACTTCACTGAGCCAGCTTGTTTTYGTTCCAGTGGAATTTGAAGCCTTAGACTTAACGGGACTTCCTGCATGGGATTTTAGAGACTGTTTGAAAAATATTTTTGTTTTTCTTGCAAAAGTAAATCTGGAAACTCCAATAATTGGTTTAAGTTACTACACAAACAGGATTTGGGTTTAGTTTTCAAAACATTGTAGTTTTTTTCTTTGGTGGTGTTTTGTGTGTGTGGTTTGGTTTGTTTTTTAATAGCTTTCTGTAGCATTTTAAAGGCTTTTGTGCTTTTTTCCCCTGCTTTTTCTGTGGCAAATAGCTGGTATTTCTTGACCTGCTTTCAGTCCTCTACATAATAATGTAACAGTCATGYTCAGAAACCTCCTTCAGAAACAGTACACTGGGAACAGGAAAGGTGCACAGAAACATCAAGGTCTGTCAGTTTAGATGGAAAAATTCTCTTGAGATTTTGAAGAGATGTTGCCACTGACTCCTGAAGTGATTATGAATGCAATGGATTTTGTTTGGCTGCTCTCATAATACATGGAGAGAAGGAAATGAAATTCAGGGCCCTTGAACTTAAAAGCAATTTAAAAACTGTTGTCATTGCAAACAATTAGCTAATGGGGCCTATTTGTACAATGATTGCAGAAATGAAATTGCTGGCAATTAGAAAGGGATGTTATGTTCATATGAATGATAGAGGTAGGAAAATATTTCAAGGAGTTTTTTWGTTGGGAAGAAATGGACTGTGTAGGGAAAAAGAGGCACATCTGTAAAAGTAAGTGTGAATTATCTTAACCACTTTGCTGCTAATGGCTGCAGGGCTGACTTGGCCAAGGGCTGAACTCTGGATTGTACAGCCATAGCCATAGCTGCCCGTTTTTGAATGATGAGGCCAGTGCTTAATATTTGGGTCTCAGCTGTTCATTTTCTGAGATGTGCTTTAGAGTTTACCTCTCTTCCAGGGTTTCTCTATTGCTGTGGGTGATTGATCCGAATGGGGAAGTTAGAGGAGTGACCTTGGCTCTCATTTAGGCTGGTTCCACTAATACTTGGACTGTGATTCATCTCTTATCTATTAAGAATTACCCATAAAGAACAAATACGCTCATGAGTTAAACTTTAGTATCTGTATGAAGTTTTAACTCTGGAAGCTGGTTGCATGCTGGATATGTGCCTGCCTGACTTGCCTGCCACTCTGGAAGGAATTTGGAAATTGTTACTTAGRAAATCATCTTTCAAACTTTGAATTTTGACCAGAGAGCTCAGGAGAGTTCCCCACCCACCCCCACTCCACCTGCCTTGTGATTTAGCTAGAAATGCCACTAAGGAATTGAAGTGAGTTTTGAAGACCCCAGTGAGGACTGAAAGAGGCWTGAGAGGAGTCCTCCATGCGACACCCACATGGGATTCTCYGGGAAGCACTGTCCTTCCCRTGTCTTGTTTGCAGGGCCCAGTTCWCAGGTGTAATTTGTGTCTGTTGGTTAAGAGCTGGGGTTGATGTCGTGGCCATGCATGGGTGGCTTAGAGCAGGGTCCTCTAATGGCAGAGCTTTTGGCTGTACCCATGAAAGTGGAGTGTCACTGTCACTCTCCTGCAGTATTGACCAGCTGTTGTGTATARTGATGACTCATAGGTGCCTTTCCCTTTGAATTCAACAGCCAGGCCTCAGCATTCCTGCAGTCTGGGAAGAACAGGGTGGGAAGCACGTACAAGAAATCTGTCTATAAGCAATACACGGACTCCACSTACACCATTGAGATCCCCAAACCTCGCTGGCTGGGGTTCCTTGGGCCTGTCATCCGAGCAGAAGTGGGGGATACCATTAAAGTACACCTGAAAAATTTTGCTAGTCGACCGTATACAATCCATCCTCATGGTGTTTTCTACGAAAAGGACTCTGAAGGTAAATGAGCTACTGCCATCATGGAGACAGATTTTTTTTACTGGGAACTTAGGAGAATTACAGAGAACTGTCCATAAAGCCCCAGCTGGAAAGCAACTGCATTTGGATGTTGGGTGAAGATAGCAGGTGTTGGGTTAGCAGGGTCATGGGGCTGGATTCCTGACCTGGACATTACAGTACAAGTGCAGGTTTCTTGATTTTAGAACCTCTAAAACACTGATCAGCTCTAGAGATGGTAGAGACTGATTGTGGGGGCACTAGGCAGAATGGAAATAATCCTGCTGACTCTGTCTTCTGGGCAAGGTGCCTTACAGTGGCTCTGTGCCTCAGTGCCTCAGTGCCTCCTTGAGGAAGTGATGATTAAACACTATTTCAGCCTTGGGATGGTGAGTCTCAGCTCAGTATAAGGTTACATGTGTGGGCATCTTGGCTCTTCTTGAATGGATGTTGTGATTGCTCAATTGTTCTAGGATCCCTGTATCCTGATATGTCCCCCCAGGATCAGAAGAAGGATGATGCTGTTTTCCCAGGAAGGAATTACACCTATACYTGGACTGTCCCTGAAGATCACAGTCCAACTGCTGACGACCCAAACTGCTTGACCTGGATCTATCACTCTCATATTGATGCACCAAGGGACATTGCATCTGGATTAATTGGGCCATTACTTACATGTAGAAAAGGTAAAAACACCAAGAGAGAGCAGCTGAGGACTGCAGTCCCATAMCATAAAGGTTTTGTGGTGCCGTGAATAAGGATAGGGTGTGAAGATACTCTGCTGTGCAGCTCCCAGCTTCAGAGGGAAGTGCAGYTTGGTTAGAGAGGACAGTACCTGGGTTCTAGCTGGATTCTGATCATTGGACTGTCTTTATCCCTTAGTGGTTGGGCAGATGAGCTTGCAGGCCTCTTGATCCAAGAGATCTGCTTGAATCCATGTTAAAAGGAGGACTCTTGTCCAAGATCTAGTTTGTGTATTAAAAACAGGGTGAGTGATTGGTTTCAACAGGAGTGAAAAGACTGAAGGTATTGTAGTTGAGATTTGCAGTGGCAGAGTTGCTTTGGAGAGAGAACTGTGTTGTCAGGGGTATATTAGAAAATGGTRAGCTTGCTGCTGTGCAGTGAGATGTGAGGCTGGGAAGAAAGCATCTGTCTCCAATTCATGTGACAAGACTTACTCTGCTATGGCTGTTTAAATTCCTTGCCTGATGCCTGATTTTCTGCGTGAGTGATTTTCTGCATTCATTCCTCTCTCCCTTCACATCAGGAATACTGACAGGCAGCTCTCAAAGACGCCAGGATGTGGATGTTGATTTCTTTCTGATGTTCAGTGTGGTGGATGAGAACCTAAGCTGGTACCTGGATGAGAACATAGCATCATTCTGCACAGATCCTGGCTCAGTAGACAAAGAAGATGAGGAATTCCAGGAGAGCAACAAAATGCATGGTCAGTGTCACCTCTGTGAGGCCACTGTATCTGCCAAGACACTCAGGGGTGTCAGTGCTCCAGGATCTGCTCTGAGATCATGTGCTGGGCAAATAGTATCTCAGGGACAGGGCAACRGCTCCAGAAAATGAAAGTATTGTTTTGATTTAATCTTTGGCTTGAGTGAGCTTTTATACTCTTCATTTTAGGAATGAGCTGTGGAGCTGAGCTCTCCTAAACAGAAGAGAAGTTCTGGTTTGGTCCATCTTCACATTGTATCTGTGCTGTCACCTGCTAGCAGGAGCTCTGAAGGCTCCTTTGCTGCTCTAATTTTGGCTTGCTTGGTTTTGCAGCTATTAATGGTTACGTGTTTGGCAACCTCCCTGAGCTGACRATGTGTTCTGGGGATTCTATTTCATGGCACCTCTTCGGGATGGGCAATGAAATTGATGTTCACACGGCTTACTTCCATGGACAGGCGCTCAATATCCGAGGCCACAGGACAGACGTGGCCAGCCTCTTCCCAGCCACTTTTGTCACAGCAGATATGATCCCCAGTAACCCTGGGAGATGGCTGCTGAGCTGCCAGGTCAATGATCATATACAAGGTAAGGCAGAGGGTGGAATATGTCCTGGACTCCGTGTCCTCTGTTTTTTGATGTACATGATGTACAGTGTKGTAGGGAACAGTGCCTTGGTCATGAATACATCTCCAGATGAGTGTAAAAATYGTTTTATAAAAATTGTTTTGGGCTGGTTACTAATGCAGGGCAGCTTTGGTGGCGGTGACTTGTACCACAGCGTGATGTTTGATATTTGAAACAGCTGAAAGCTGAGATGAGGCAGTACCTTAAGAACCCTGGTCCCTGTAAGAGGCACTTGCATGAAAGATCTGAGGATAGAAGAAGGCTCTAGTCACTCTCTGTCCATACTTCCATCACATCCAATATCTAAGGTTGGAAGTTCTGCTCACTGATGCACAGCTCCTTGCTGTGGAGTTATTTGCCTTCTGCCATCCACATGCCCTTTGGGACAGAGGGAAGGTGGGACTGACTGCCCGTTAGGCTGGCTGAAGGGCTAAGTGAGTGTCCACCTTCATGTCTTGGACAGCTGGGATGGGGGCACTCTATGAAGTCCGGACCTGTTCTTGGCAAGCTCCGGCACCCACCCTGAAAGGCAAAGTTCGGAAATACTACATAGCTGCCAAGGAAGTGCAGTGGGACTATGCACCCTCGGGGCTCGACCAGAGCAGTGGGAAGGGGCTGAGCAATGCAGGCAGGTAAGTGAGGTGCTGGTGGGCTTGGGCAGTGTTTGGGGAGTCTGGCCTGTGTCAGCAAGGCTGCTCGGGAAAACGTGGAATTTTGTTCTTTTCAAAATACATGCCTGCTACTCACATGAAGTACATTTCCTGGGAAGGCAGATCACCCGCCCCATCTAGAAAGGGAGGCTGCTRTAGCTGGACTGCACTGAGAGCAGTATGGGTACCTTGGGGCCTTCCCATGAGAGTGCTGAATGGCACAGCTGTAGCCACAGGCAGCAGGAGTCCCAGCAGATGTGCAGTGTGAGCTGCTGCATTTGTCTCTGGGCTTCTGACCTAGGAACAGATTGATCTATTTGAGAAATGACTGAAAAAAGCCCCTGGTGCAGCAGACACAGGGTGGCAGAGCTGACCTGCAGATGGGTCTCAGGCTGGTGTTGCTGCAGGAAACAATTTCTAGGAAATCAAATACAAGGACTGGGATGGCAGCCCTCCATCCTATGGTCAGGGGGCTGTGATAGCAGTTGTGGGAGGGTTCCCAGTCAGGCTTTGGCTAACTGAAAGAGAGATTCTTCTTCCACAGAGATTAATTCCTTCCCCACTAGTCTGTTGGAGAGGCTATACCTTATTCAGATGGAGAAGAGAAAACGCAGAGTGGTTAATTATTTACCCAGTGCCATGCAGCAAGTCTTGCAGACCTTAGACCTGAAAGCTGTTTAGTCCTGTGAGCCGCCCTTGTAACTGCTCTGCCTCTCCTGCAAGGCTTGTTGCTTATATTTGGTGAGGGTGGTAGTGGAGGAAATAAATACTTTTACAGCTGTTTATTTTAGTTGTGATTGTGGCTGTCCCCAGCTGCTGAAGAGGTTGGGGTTTTAGCACTGCCTTCCCACTGACAGTTTTGTTCATTCCTTCACATGTCTTATAAAGATGCTGATCACACCTGTGTCACCACACCTGGCAGGTCATGTGGGAGAGGGCTGTGTGCCACAGCTGCTTCCAGAACACTTTGTAGAGTTACAGGTGGATGAGTCTGTAGGGGCAAAGAAGTTTTGCAGAGTCAAAGCTTGTTCCGAACTAGAAGAGCTGTCTTTGTCTGGAATACTGCTTGACTTGGAAATGCTGATGGCCTTGCTAGAGGGAGCAGGGAAATAGCACTGATTTTTCTATGAAATGACCTGACATTTGCTTTTTGCATTTAGCCCTGGTGAACAGTATTTCAAGCRTAGCCCCCACCGAATTGGGGGTGTCTATTGGAAGGCAAAGTATGTGGAATATACRGATGGGAGCTTCCGTGAGGAAAAGCAGCAATCAGAAGAAGCAAAACACCTTGGAATACTTGGTGAGAATCATCCCGGAATACAAATCCTCTGTCAGTGTCTGTGAGGATGCTGATCCTTCGAGTGCCAGGCAGCTGTGCCTGCCTGCTTGTTTTGAGGGACAGGGAGGGGCACAAGAGATGCTTCACAACAGTCYCATCCGAGAGCAAAGGGGACAGGCCAAGATGCAGGGTGGTAGAATGGACAGAATCACTACAGGGGTGTTTCTGAAGGTGTTCTAGACGTGTGGGCTGAGGGACACAGTGTAAGATGTGTGACTAGAGCTAAACAGGTCAAAGTGATAGCTCCTGGTTATGTGTTTTTGACTGAGCTTCTTCAAGGTGTGCTGCAAATCCCATGTTCTCACGGAGAGCTTTCTCTCCTGAATGGGTGCTCTCAGCCACAGCCAGGTGGGCACGTGGAGGCAGCCTGGCTTCTCAGCTCTTCTGTGTTCTTGGGATGCTTCTGYGGATCTGGGGCAAGTGGGGACAGCCATGGTAAAGGCTCATAGCTCCTCTCTGGCTGGCTGGCTGGKTCAGAGACTTACAGACTAGTGGGCTTGGAGCATCTCACACCTCTGAGGCACATGATTTGGGAGGCTGAGGGGGCCTTGTGTAGGTAGGGGAGAGAAATGGGTCTTTCCTGAGGGCATTCCAGCACATCYGGCTATTCTGTTACTTCCCCCTGTGAAGGCCTGATGCTTCTAAGTTCTCCTGTGGACCCAAACTGCTTTCAGATGATCCTTGCCAGTGCTGGCTCCCACTGAGCTCCCTTCAGCAGCAACAAGGCCAGGCCATCTGCTGCCTCTCATCCTTGGCCCTGTGGCTTGGGGGAGGGTGCCATGTCTGCTTTGGCTTGGGGAGATCTCTGTTGCTGATGTGCTCTCTCTGCYGTATTCTAGGTCCAGTGATCAAAGCTGAAGTTGGAGACACCATCCTAGTGACATTTTTCAACAAAGCCTCCTGGCCCTTCAGTATCCATCCCCATGGAGTGTCCTATGGGAAGGCGTCAGAAGGGATGTGGTACCATGATGGTTGGTAAATCCCTTTTCTTGAGTACACCCCCATCACCCTTCAGAGGTGCTGGGTGTTTTGTTGATGRGAATGAAGTAAAGCCTGCTATTAATGTAGCTGGTGAGAAGGTGTAACTGAGTCTGTGCAGGGACCCAGGAATAACCCTGTAATCCCTGTTTTAAAGGTGTGTCCCAGAATGGGGTTACTGTGGCACCCCTGCACAACTTCACGTACCGCTGGACTGTGCCAAGCCATGTGGGGCCCACGTCCAGCGACCCTCCCTGCCTCACCTGGATGTACAGCTCGGCTGCCAATCCTGTCAAAGACTCCAGCTCGGGTTTAGTGGGGCCTCTGCTCATCTGCAAGTCAGGCACTTTGGATGACAACAACAAGCAGGTAAAGGGGTTTTCCTGTCCTGTTCCTACCAGGTTTTTGCTTTCATGTAGGGAAAGGAAGCATCAGCAAAACATTAAGCAGCCTAATAAAAACAAATGTGCAGTAGTGTCAGTCCAGGAGAGTCAAATCAAAGCCATGGGACAAGTCAATGCTGGGACAGCTGGTGCCCAGGTCTTGCCTGGGAAAGGCCAGTGGTGTTCTGSGCTCCCAAGAGCTGCCCTCAGAACAGTTCCTGAACTCTGCTTTAAATTCATAGACAAACTTGGCTGAGCAACTGTATCTTGGAACAGTTGCCTTCTARGTAACTCTTCTGAGGCTTCTGTAGCAGGCTGCTTTCAGAGAGGCATGTGGAATAGTCATTGCAGTCYCAGAAACACTGAAAAGACATTTTCATTTACAGGTCTTCTACTTGGGTGATACATTGCTTTGAGRTTTGGGTGAGCCTCATTTATTCTTCAAGAGAAGTTAATTTTCACGTAGAGCTGACTACAAAAAAGAGTGTGAAAATTCATGTCAGTCTTTATGCTTTTGATGAAGGAGAGGTGAAACCTGAAGGGCAGCCASAACTTCCTGTTGGAATTTCATGCAGGGTAGTCTATTCCTGGCAGTCAGTCTAGGGAAGACAGTAAATTGATATCCTGGGAAGGTGCCAGACAGAGGAGCAGAACCTTGTGAAASACAGCAGATGGCAAATCAAACCCCYGCTGCCATCCTGCAGTGTGACTCGAGGAGCAGTGACAGATCTGGGGACTGCTGCCCCTAGAGCCTTCTCAGAGGAGTTCACATTCAGTGGGGKCACCATGTGACTGAATTAGGAATGCAGGAGAATTCAACATGCTGCCCAGGGTGAGAATGTGGATCTGCTGAGCAATGAGATTTGGGAATACACACAGCCCTTGAGGTGGAGGAGCTGTGATGGTGATGGGCAGGTATTGGAAGGGTGTAAGCAAGAAAGAAAGACCTGCTTATAAATTTAGGACAGGGAAAAATCACCTGGGGTGGCATTTCTGGCTCCACAATCTTAGGCAATCCTTTAATGAATGCTTAATTGTGGAAGGTGCATGGCAAATCTCCTGTACCCGTGTGCTGCAGCCTGGGAATTGCTCACCTCAGCAGGCTGGCTCCCTGTGTTCTGCTGGGGACAGTGACACCAGTAGGAGAGCCTGGACACAATGTTCTTTTAGTGGGGAAACCTCATGCTTTGGRGTGCATGTGTTAGGAGAATTAGCACTCTCAACGATTTAGGGTAATTTAAAAATGCCTAATCCAGGCCTGTGATTGGAGGCAGAAGAGGGGTGTGGTCCTCAGCCTGACTTGTATCTGGGCTCATCTGGGGCCTGGTTTGGACAGACACCTACACTGGGGCATTGGGGAAGGAAGGAGGCAATGACTTTATCCCCTTGCCTGAGTTGTCTCCAGTGTATTCTTGTGAAATATGGGAAATGCTAAAGTGGTGCCTTGTGAAATCAAAGARGAATGTCTAACATGAGTAAAGGGAAAGAGAATCCTGTCTCTTAATGAGCCATGTTTTAAAATACAGGAGAATAGGAGAGCCAWGCAAAACATCTGTAAAAGGTAGTTAATTGGTGTGTTTTCAAAGTTAACAACCATCATTGTAATTATAGAAAGGAATCGACAAAGAATTTTATCTTCTCTTCAACGTGTTTGACGAGAACCTCAGCTGGTATTTAAATGCCAACATAAAGTACTACTTGAGGATGGAAGAGACATCTGTGAAAAAGGATGATGACTTTGAGGAATCCAACAGGATGCATGGTATGGTCGGATGCTGCTCTGTGGCAGCAGGGATGAGCCTGCAAAGCACGGGCTGATGTTCACCTAAAGGCTGAGCTGGGGGCTGGAAGGGCTGTGTGGTGTTGGCCTGGAATCAAACCAGGCTGGAGGCACTGGGTGACACATGGAAAAGCAGCACAGCTGTCTGGAGAAATGTGCTCGGTGTGTATTCAGGAGTGAATTATAAACAAGTTATCCTTCTTCTGACTGGCAGGCCTGTCCTATGTGGTGTATGCTCAAAATGAATCTCCTGGCCTGCAGAGTTAATTGCTTTCTCCTTTCCAGCCATCAATGGATTTATGTTTGGTAACTTGCCGGGGCTGGAAGTGTGTGAAGGAGACAAAGTGTCCTGGCACCTCCTGGGCTTGGGCAGTGAAGCGGATGTACATGGAGCTGTATTCCAGGGAAACACCATACAGATGAATGGGATGCGGAGAGATTCAGCCAATCTGTTCCCCCACACATTTGCCACTGCTTTCATGCAGCCTGATAACAGTGGTAAGTGCCTGTACAGCTGACTGGGCAGATGGAAGAGTCTCCCACTGTGGTATTTGCTCCTGTGGCAGATTCTCTAGCATGGCATGAGCTCTTACAGGGTGAGCCATTCTTCCAGTGCTTATTGTGTAAGAAAGCTTCCTGAGATGATTTATGTCTAGGACTTTGTTGTGCCATTTCTGTTTGGTTTCTCCAATGACTCCTTTTAACCTTGGCCTGTGGCAACCAAGCTCCCTAAACACCACACAGATATACCCAGCACAAACTGACACCGGCCAGGGAAGCAGCTRTTTCCTGGAATCTTCAAAACTTCAAAACTAATTTCCATGTTCATCCTGCCCCCCTCAGGGACTTTTGAGATCTACTGCCAGACGAGCAATCACTACCAGTCTGGGATGAGGGAACAGTACGTCGTTTCCAAGTGTGGAAAGACGGGCACTACATCTGCCCGTCGGTATTCGGGAGTGCGGACGTTCTACATCGCRGCCGAGGAGATGCTGTGGGACTACGCACCCGACCGCAGCTGGGAGAGGGAACGGCACAACCACTCTGCAGAGAGGTAGAGCCCATCTTCTGGGGAAGCCTGTGGCAGTGTCCCAACAGACCATGGTGGAGCCTGTCAGGTGTCTTGGGCACCCTGTGACCTGGTGCATATGTTGGTGGTGCTGCTATGGGAGCGCAGCCCTCCACGTTATTACGCTCTCCTTTGCAGCCCAAGCCCGCTCTGGGAAGCCCCTTCAGCTCGTGAACCCCCTGACACAAGTTAGTTGTTTGTTCCCCATGAGGTTTTGGTTATCTYAGCACTCATTCTACATTTCTCAGCTATGCTGACGTGTTTCTGAACAACGAGAATGGACTGCTCGGCTCCAAGTACAAGAAAGCAGTTTACAGRGAATACATGGATGGCACTTTCCAAACCCCCAAAGCCAGGATAAATGGTGAAGARCACCTGGGGATACTGGGTAAGGACATGTTCAGAGGGTTCACCTTCCTCTCACACATCAGTGGGACTGGGGCTCTAAAGCTGCAGTGTCTCACAGGTGTAATCTGAAGTCTCACTGGATATTTAGGCATCTRCTGTGTATGTAAGTGCAGAGCAATTGGGACTGTCTCCTACTCACATCTGCCAGCTTTGGAGACAACAGTTAGAAGGATTCTGTGCACAGATTGTAGGAAAGCCTGGGCTCTCCCACTTGCCTTTGCACCAGTTTTCTGTCATGGCACAGGCAAAGCATGTTTCACAGCTGCCTTTCTCTGACTATGGGACAGAAACAASCACTGACTTCTGGAGAGGGATCTCAGGGATGGAGGGAAAATCTGTAGCTGTGAGAAATGCTTCTGGGGCAAAAGCAGGCAGCCTTGGGAGGTGGAGGAGCATTTTGCCTTGACTAATGGAGGTCTGCGGAGACAGAACTCTGTGTTACAGACCCAAGGCTGTAAGTGGTGTCAGGGCAGCCAGGCTGAGGCAGCATCTGCCACTCAAAACAGGTTGCAGCAGTGATTTGTGACACACTAGGGCTCAGCTGAATATTACCACATTTTTTGAAAGCAATAACAAGGGATGATCAACATGTGACATTTAGCATAGCAATATTCAGAAATCAAGCCTTAGCTGTGCTGGGCCCAGTTGAGATGTGTAACCACCTTCATTGCCCTCATTGTGAAACTCAGTCCAGTTTCCTAAGACTGGGATTGGGACTGACATCTAGTTCTCTTCTTGGGAGGTAGAGAAGAGGAGGGGGAACATCATAAATATTATAAGGTAGTATTTCTGGGGAGATGTTGAGAGAGGGGTGGAAATATCCCAGGAGATGCACTGATGGATTTTGCTGGTCTCATAGTACATTCTTCCTGTCTCAAGGCCCTTTTCTGTGGGTGGAAGTGGGCGATATTCTCAACATTGTGTTCAAGAACAACGCCTCTCGGCCCTACTCCATCCATGCACACGGGGTGCTGGAGCAGCAGACTGGACATCCACAAGTGGCAAACCCTGGTAGGTCCCTGTCTCTGGTTGCATTCCTGTGTGGGCTTGGGCAGCTGACTTTAGCCCAGAGGCAGACTGGTTTCCTTAAGCAGCCTCAGATGTCCTGGTTTTCTTACAGTAGAATGCTGGAATTAAATATTTACTGGTCTTTCAGGTCCAGCATGGTTTTAGTGACACCATTTGTGTGGGGCTGTCTGGGACTTGTGTAGGACATTCTTGTGTGGGCAGCCTTATTCCCTTCACATTGAGTGTGGTCTGGCTGTGGGAAGAGGAAGGTGATGCTAGGTGACAGCTCAGCCAATCGTGGGATGGGGAAGCCTCTCCTTTGCGATGCATGAGCACAAAAGTATGAAAATAGTATGAAATAGGAGAAATGCACAATTGCTTGCTGGGATCTGACTGAAATGGTCCCCTTGTCTCATGATCCAGATACCAATGCATTTCATTTTTGGTCTCCTCCAACTCTCACAGACTGTCCAAGTCACAACCAGGCTGTCAGTCAGATCCTTTTTTGTTTGTGAAATGGATTGCTAATATGAAAAAGAGTGATTTGCATCAGCATCATAAATATCCTTCAAAGAGAAGAAAGATTATCTTAAGCTCCATCTGAATGAGCTTTCATGGTCATTCCAATGTCATTTCCATGGTCAGGTCCAGTCTCAAAAGCAGCAGATAAACCAGTTGTGCTGGTACCAGACCATGTCTGTCTTCCTCAGAGAGGAGAGCTTCCACCCTGCTTTGTATGTGGGGAAGGCAGATGCAATATCTGACAAACAGGGAATTGAATTTGGGTTCTGGAGACGGGATTTTGTTTTTCCATTCGATTTTGCTGCTGCTTAGTGAGTGGGTGTGTCACCTCGTGTACTGTGCTGCTCTGTCCCTCAGGTGACATTGTYACATACCGGTGGGAAGTTCCTGAGAGATCTGGTCCAGGGCCAAATGATTCAGCCTGTGTTCCTTGGATCTACTACTCCTCGGTGGACCCAGTAAAGGTAAAATATAAKTTACAACCAGAAAAGCCTAATTAGACCAATTTTTTACCCTGTTTAGAAAACAATGTGAGTTGGGTTCAATTTAGACATTAGCCTAGCTAAGGGCTGGAAGAATCACCTGGTGACATGTTCCCTTTGGAGAGGAAATCTTCTGAATTTGTCCTGATGGTTGTCCTTATTTTTTCCTAACAAACATTTGCAAAATAATTCCACTGTTTCTCCTTGCTACTAACTTTCCTCCAGTTATTTGTAAGATAYTAGAACATCTTCCTGTTGATAATGGTTTCTACTGGTGAGAGCCRTAAGACTAATCAAGAAAGGCAGAAATGGTCCAAAATGAGTAATAAAGCAGGCAGATTTGATCATTGCTAGGATTGATTGTCATAGCCCTGATTTCACAGGGCAACAACCTGGAGCATCCTGCAATAAAYCATTGTATTCACCCCAGAAATAATGGCTTTTTTAATCTCAAGTTGCAGATGTTTTCACAGTCACAGAGTGGAGAATGTTTTGATACCATTCATATTTATAACTTTTGGATTTGCATTTAGAAGAGCACATACAGTTCCTGTTCCTRTGCTTCAGTGGCTGATGCTCTCCAGCAAGAATACTTGCATGGGAGCACTGGTTGTTCTGAGTGGGGTGAATCAGGAATAGAAAATGATTGCTGAAAGGCAAAGAGGGTGCACAAAAGAGGGTGAGAAGGTCTTTGCCTCAGAACTCTCCTTCCTTTTGATTAGGATATGTACAGTGGGCTGATCGGGCCCCTGAAGGTCTGCCGGAGAGGGGCCCTGCGGTCTGATGGAACCAGGAAGGACATAAAGAGGGAGTTTGCTCTGCTCTTCCTGGTTTTTGATGAAAATGAGTCCTGGTACTTGSAGGAGAATGTGGAACATTTCAGTAAGGGAAATGACAAGATCGACCTGCTGGATGAGAAATTYGTGGAGAGCAACAAAATGCACGGTAATGTTGGTGTTGATTCTGTACCCTCTCTAAGTAAGGAGCATGACTTGTGGTGAATGTCCTCATCCTTTTCCATTATCAGTGGCACAGACAGAATTAAGCTGTCTGTTCTCAATATTGCAACACACCTACAGGCCAAATCTTTGATCTGCAGTGAAGGCTGATCATTGTGGTTGTCTCTGTACAGAGGAATAGCAACATCTAGGCCAGAGAGGTTAATCTCTGATATGTCTGAGTGACTCAGAAAAGGAAATAAAATCAAACATGAAATTATCTTGTCAGACAAATTTAATTCTGTTTGTCTCGGGGACCATCAGAGTATATTAGACTTTAAATTCATTTTCTGAGCTATGTGGCTGTAATACCTGGCTCAGTTGTTTTAGCTGATTATCAAAAAGCTATTTCTACCAGAGAAGGATGAACACATTTGTTTAAATTAGCATGTTATTTATGTTAGTTTATTTCCATATCATATCTGGATCTATCTAAAATACTCTTGGCAAAACAGGTCCCTTGACAGTATTGAAGATAAGAATAGTGAGGAGTTGCATTTTGTGTACCATCATTACTACTGTTTTTTTATGGGTGACATAAAGACTCTCCAAATATGTGTCCATGAAGGTGTAATTGTTAACCCAGTATGTCAGCTAGCAGAACCAGCATGCTGAAGTTGCTTGTTTTTAGGCTACACAAGGTGCTCAGGGCAGACCTGGGAGTAAAACCCTGGCACTCTGCCTTCAGATCATGCCCCTTTTCATCTTATTCTCTCTGTCATCTGAGCATGAAAGTTTCCATGTGTGTGCCTAGGCAGTCAGTTCACTCACTGTTTTGATCCCTTTCCTGCATGTGCAGTCACAGCAGCATTCCTTCCAGCTGTGCTGCTTGAGAGATAAAATCCTGCCATGCAGGGATTTTACAAGTGGTGGGAATGTGATGTGTGTGGCCAGCCTGAGGCACAGCACCACAGGGCTGCCCACTGGCAGGATTTACCCATTTGCACTGTTCATCGAGGAAATTGCTCAGACATTTGTGTATGTAGGCATATAYATGTTTCTCCATCACTGAGCTGAAAATGCCATTTTTAGGCATCTTAGCTCCTAGAAACAGCCACTTCTGCTGGCTGACTGCAGGTTTTTAATAAAGGTAATTTTTGAGATTTATTTGAGCTAAGCTACAGTGTGGCCTTGAGTGAAAGTCACCTTTCCTGGCTGTGAGCAGAGTGGATAAGTAGCTGAGCTGGGGACACTAACTGCTGATGCACTGGGTGCTATATGAGCTTTGCAGCTGCCTTCCTCTGAGGTGGTGCAGCTCCCATGCAGTTTCACTGACAGCCTTTTCCCCTCTGTGTTACTCACTGCACAGCAATCAATGGCAGGCTCTATGCCAMCTTGCCTGGGCTGACCATGTACCAGGGAGAGAGGGTGAGCTGGTACCTGCTGGGAATGGGTCACGAGGTTGATGTCCACACAGTCCATTTTCATGCTGAGACCTTCATATACAAGGTAAGAATATCTGCCGTAAAACAGGTACTGACCACTGATACCAACACTTTCAGTTGTCTCTGGATTTCAGCCTTTTTTCATGACTCCACAGAAGCTTCACAAGCTAGGGAGAAGATGTGGTTTTACACCTCCCAGTCTGCCTCCCTGAGCTTTGGTGTTGAGCTGAGATGTCCAGTTTAGTCCTTGTTGGGGTTAGGCATTACCACATTGTTTGCTTTCCCAGCTGCAGCTCTGGAGTTGCTCTTTGAAAGCTTTTTTTTTTTTTTCTTTTCCTGAGATTTAAAAAGCTGAAGTAGTCCCCAGTAACACTGGCAGAATTTTCTTCCTGCAAAGATGCACAAGTGGGCACTGCAGCTAATGGTCTCCCTTCTCTGACAGAATGGCAAAAGCTACAGAGCAGATGTTGTGGATCTGTTCCCTGGGACCTTTGAAATGGTGGAGATGCTGGTTGGGAACCCAGGGACRTGGCTGCTTCACTGTCATGTGTCTGACCATATCCATGCTGGGATGGAGATCCTCTTCACTGTCCTGCCTAGAGGAGGTAGGGAGCTGTCACTGTAAAACACCAAGCAGCACTTCCTGCTGCTGCTGCTCTGAAATTCTGAGTGTTTGTATCACAACTCTCTTACATGCTATAAAAAGCCAGTTAATGGAGCAGATAATTACTTAAGTGCTGTTAAATTATGATTTTGAATTTTGAATATGGTAATACTTTGATCTGGAGTTATTAACTAATTGTTTTCTGGAGTTTACATTAGCTATGTTGTTATTCTGAGTTTGGTTTTCAGCTTGTGTCTAAATTGTCATGTTCAGCTCTCAGCCAGTAATTGTTCTTACTAAGAACTGGAAGGTGCTCAGAGGTGAGTGGCACTCAGTATGGGCTTGGCTGCAATGAAGTCCACATGGTGATGTGGTTTTAGATTTATTACCAAAACAGTGACAGCCCCAGTGGTTCCTCTRTGGGTACCAGTGCCTGCAGGGCCATCTCTGTTTCTCCCTCAGCACTTTTCTTTTGAAGGCTGGGAAAGCTTGTKTGGTGGGACTTGGGCTGCCTCTGAAGCAGGTGATACAAAAAATTCTCATGTAGAGAGGGAAAACATTGACAGGATAASGAAGTCCTGGAAAGCCATGCTGCCTCTATATCCAGTCCTCACCAGATGTGTCCTGTTCTGGGCTTTGCCTGCTCAGCCCAACACCTTCTCACCCTCCTTTTGTTTCCTTTCAGAGTCGGAGCTGGAAGATGTGAGTGTCACCCCAGGTATGGTGTGTACAGCACTGCCAAACCCTATCTGTGGGAAGGGGAGAGGGCAGGTCCCTGAGCAATGCAGAGGTTTGGATCTGTGCAAGGGGAGGGAGGAGTGCACACAGCACCTGCAGCCTCAGCCATCCTGGCAGTGCCTTGGTGCAAGGCCTTGCTTCAATAGATAACAGGGAGGACACCAGTCTGTCGTCTGGTAAAAGAAATACACTGGGCTGGTTAGGCTTGTTTGCCTGTGTTGGGTGGAAAAGGTTAGTGACCTTGCACCCTGTTGTGCCTCCTATGTGTGCATTCAGATTCGGAGCATGAGCTTGGGCACTGGCAGAGATTTGGAGGAGGGTGCCTGGGATGGGTTGTCCTCCCTCCTTGGACTGTCAGTGACTCTGGTTTAGGGAAGTTGCACAATCACCGCTGCAATCCGAAGGGATGGAGTCAGCATGCAAACAAGCACATCTGCCTTCTGCTTCTTCCCCTGAGAAAAGAGCCTGAGCATGTGCCTGGAGTTTTTCAGGTGTTGTAAAGAACAGATGTGAGAAGACATTTGGTTGAGCAGCACCAGGGAGAAGGGGAGTAGTAGATATGATCCCTTTGAAATTTTTGGTGGTAGAAGTCTGAGTAGTGTACACTGGTGGTTTATTTTCCTGAGTTTTCATCTTTCTTCTCAACTTCATTTTTCAGCTGCTGTGAAGTAATTCAGTTGAGCTGATTTCACAGCCACTTCAGGCCAGCTGCAAAGGCAGCCACCTACCTACAACTCCAACATTTCCTCCCAAACATTTTCCTCACTCAAAAAGGGCACTCCAGAAGAGGAGTAGGAAATATGTGAGAGCGGTAGTGGCAATATTAAATAATTTGGTTTTATACCATATGCAGGCATCAGCTTGTGTGTATTCACCAGGCAGAAACCTTGGCCAGCAGTTGCCTGAGCAAACAGGCCCTTTTCTCAGGAGGTGGAGGCACAAGCAAGCTCAGGATCTTGGTGGCTCACCGTGGCCACTCGGTTGTGTGTAACCCACACTGGGCACAGGTAGCACGGACTGGGGGAACTTGCAGCAGCCYCAGCCTGGACACAAGTTTTCATCCCAGGGCTGGGGACAGCAGTGGCTGACAGGGCTGGACACTGTGAGACACAGGTTCTGGGGTGGAGCAGGTTAAGGAAGGAACCATCCATCTCAAATCTCTGTGTGCCTGGGCATGAGGGTCTGACAGATGGATGACACTAGGGCCTCCTCTGAATCATTGAATCAGTAAGGTTGGAAAAGACCTCTAAGATGATTGAGTCAAACCATTAACTCAGCACTGTCAAGTCTACTACTGAAACATGTCTCTWAGCTCCATATCTACACATCTTTTGAACACTTCCAGGGATAGTGATCCCACTACTTTGCATTAAGTTTTCCATTTTCTCCTTCRTTGTGTTTCTTGCAACCTTTCAGTTCTGGTGTTGCTGGCTCTTGTTGAAAATACCATTCTGTTTGTATCTCAGGGTTGGCACTTGAGGATGAGGATGAGTCCCAGAAGATGAAGCTTTTTGGATCTAAGGTGACCCAAGAGCAGATAGAGGCTACAGTCATCTCTCTGGCTGTTGTAGGAGTCCTGCTGCTTGTGGCCGCTGGYGTCCTCCTGGGAGCAGTCATCCGCCTTGAGAAGCAAAAGAGGTTACGACGCAATCGGAGATCCATCCTGGATGATGGATTCAAACTCATGTCTCAAAAGAATTCTGGGCTCTGAAAGCCATGTTCAGACATTGGGCTGTGTACTTGGAGCAGGGGCTGGATCCTTGTCCACAGCAAAGATTTTGGGGCATCATTTCAATTGTGCACTGTACTTCTAGAAGCTGAGGAGGGAAAGCTGGAGCCCTGACCTCTTAATATATTCTCCTCAGCCCTCTGGAAAGAGAATGTCCATCCAGGAGAGATCCAAGGACCCTTTGAACTGACTGCAGACAAGTAATGATTAAAAAAGGTCCTGAAATACTCTCCTAAGGAGGAAAGGAGACATTTTTTCACTCCAGAACTGCTCCAGCTGGTCTTTCCTAGCAGAACCTTAGGCCAGATTCGAGTCTTGCTACATTGCCAGAACCAAGTTGGGAATTGTCTCCCAAGAAACTGTGAGCCATTCATTTAATTAATGTGAAGGAGAAGATAATATTTTCAGTTTTTTCAATCAATTAAGAATACAGAAAAAATTTGTTAATTTATAGTTGGATTGCTGTTTTTTGATGAGTAAGTGGGCAGACACAAGTTCAGGGCCCTGCATGCCATTGTGAGAACCCCATCAAGTGCCATGATGAGCTCTGTCCCACTGTCAGCCTTGCTGTGACCCATCCTTCTGCTCTTGGCCTCCCCCTCTCCAGCCCCAGGGTGCCTTTGGGTTGGGGTCAGGCACCTCCTGGTCCCCGTTCTCTCTGCCTCAGCTGCCTGCTGGGGGCCAAACTGGGGGTAGGTGGTGGGACCAGAGTTCTGTGTAGCCACCTTCCAGTGTCAGCTGTGCCCCCACATCCCAGTAACATCACCCTGTGTGTGCCCACACATCCCACAGTCCCATCACCCTGCAGGTCAAGTACGGAGCCTTTTCCTATGAAATGCCTGTCCAGCTCCCTCCCCTGAATCCCCATTTCTCAAGTGGATGCAGGTTTAGTGCTTACRTATTTCTGTGCCTGGTTTTAAAGTGGAAAGAGCATAAAGGCAATCTGCTCTGGGTGGCTTTCAGAGGCAATTAAAGCAGCTAATTGGCTGTAATGACAAAGGACTGCTGGGGGCTCCTTAGGTATAACAGCACCATTTTCTTCAGAACAATGGTTCACACACTTAATCATGTTCAATTCATATCCAGCCCCTGCATATTTCCAGCTGTCTTTTCCTTTGGCAGTGAGGACAAAGCTCATTGTTTTTCTTTAATTTCACTTCATTAAGCCTGGTGAAGAGCTTGAGGGCTGCTGAATACTCTGAATATGGATGCTCTTTGGTCAAATTCAGGCCTAGTTCAGCTGCTAATGCAAACCAGAGGTTTCCAAACCCATCAGTCCCAGGACATTTTACTAGCTATGCTATGTGAAATAAGAATGAAGAAGAAATCCTTTATTTTTCTACCCCTTGKCTTGTTAAAAAATAGATCAAAAATGTTTTGGGCCTGCACTGAGACAAAGGGATGAGTATAAATGTATTCCCTTGTTTYAAGGCAGCAGAAGGGGGAAATTGCTCTTCCTGCAGCTCTGCAGCCTGGGCCCAACCTGGGCCAGGATCTCTTGGCACTGCTGATTGCCTGTCTGAGAAGCCGAGTGGGTGAGGAGCCACCCTTGGGTGGTTGTCATGACTTTTATGCTTTTGTTAATATTCTAGATGCACAGCTTGGAAACAGAYCCTCATGGGTCCTGTTTTTGTCCTCAGTGAATGGAATACACAGATTTATGGCAGAACTGCAAGTTTTAGATGTAAAAATACCAGGTTTCACAGTTGCTTTATGAGGAACCTTCTGGGATTGCTGGTGCTATAGCTGAGTTATGTGATTTCCCTGGAGTGAAGCTTTACAAAGATTTAATAAAACTGATTACAGTGTTTCATTAGCAGCAAATTCCCAAAAGGCTGATCGTGTAGCCGAGCATCAAATCACYGTCTGCAGTGAATCAGGATGGGAGCAACTTTTAACACTGAGAAACTCAGCTAAATCACTGAGGTCATGGTAAGTCATCATCTTCAGTCRTGTTGAGAGCCTGAAGACTGGTCTCAAGTGGAGGGGCTGTGCAGAAGGGTCTGGAATCATCAAGCTGAGCGACAGTAACACTTGAAATGCCCAGTTGACATAATGGCTGATGCCTTCTTGCTGTGACCTCAGGATCTGTAAGGAGGTAGCTGGCATCTCAAGAGGTTAAACAAGTKTTTGGGAATAAATTGCAGCTGCTTCTTTATTTTCTGGGAATTTAAATAGTAATAGGTGATGCTGGCCTTTTACACCACATTTCAGACAGCAATTTCATTCTTACCCAGCGTTTCATCAGTATTGTTGACACATAAACTATATCCTAATTTGGAAGATTTTTAGTAGTGAGGTAAAATGGAACTAAGATTTCAAACTCTTCTCATTCCAGTTTGCCCAAAYATTACCCAATCAAACAAGACACCTCCTCAGACTTTGCCCATATTCAATCAGAAATAATCAAATTCCTGTGTCCTGAGCCATGTGGCTCCTGCCCTTGGTCTGTGACCCCTGACAGCTCTTTAGCTACACAGTCATGTTCTGTTAGGGCTTTGCTGAGAATCCTTTTCCTTAGGCTGCTTTCTGCTGCATTATTTAGCTGTCCTTCTATAACCTCATGCCTCAGTAGTGCTTCATGGCAATGGCTGCTTCGTGGGTTCCATCYCTGCCTACCCACCAGGATCTGTCCCACTGACCACCTCTCCCAGGGTTACTTGGTGCTCTACATGCTCCATTGAACAGTTCTCGGAGTCATCTGCAACATCCAGCTTTACTGCTGCTGCTTTCTAGATGGTGAATCTTAGAAAAACAGCAAATTTGTTTTACAAGTGCGTTGCCATGGCAATACCACATCTGGGTMTTGTGCCTGTTTGTACCTGGACATGTTCCTGTAACCAAGAATCTGGAATCAGAGAGCGGATGATGATTTTGATGGAACAGGGTGTTAAGTCATAAAGCACATTCTGAACTTATCCTTCACCTTTCTGGGTCTGTCCCTCGCCTGCCAGCTTTCTGTATGCTRAAGATACATAAATTACCAAACTGCAGGGAGGAACGTCAGTGATCCCTGGATATCTTGTCTCAAGGTGTTGGCAAATAAACATCACACTGTGGATTGGAAGGGCAACAAACCTTGACTGGATTAATACCTAGCACAACAAATTCTGACTGCAGGGTAGGATGCCACAAATGACAGAGCTCAGCTGGGCTTCTCTGAGGTTCTGGTTTGCATTGTGTAATAAAAAAAGCAGGTCATCTACCTGTTCCAGTTGAAATTTTGATKCCAAACCTCTGTGAAGACTGAAATAATTTGTTCTGTTCCTACTGAGTGAGCCCCTCTCTGGCTCCGGAGTGTGTGTTACAGTGATACTGCCTGTGGCAAATGTGATYAGTTGAGTCTGTGGAGCACAGCACAGAGAATGTGAGAACTCACTGAGGAAAAKCCTGCAGGGCTTTTGAAGGAAGGATGGTCCCAAAGGAGCCTCAGAAATATGAAATGCAGTTTTTGTGCATGGCTGCTGCCCTGACAGCATCAACTTCTTCTGTTTGTCTGGGTTTGTGGCCAGTTGCCCTAGCCCATGGCTGTGGGTGCCAGGCCTGGGTCACCCTTCCCAGCCCTTGCCAATGCACTCTCCAAACAATCTGAGTTTGTGTTGATGCTCCTCACCAACACCTGCGATGTTTTCTTGGCTATCAGAGCATTTAGCACAGATATTAGCACAGCTTCCATGTCTGGTGTGTAAGCTCTGAGAATKTGGCTGCACAGAAAACAGGAAAAAGTCACATTGTACAAGATGCTAATTAGYAACAGATGGAGCAAGGTGGGGGCCAGAAATTCAAGGCTGCTTTTGCCTCTATTTGGCCTGCTTTCTTGTAGCAAAAAGACACAACCACAAAAAAAAATCGAAAACCAAATGCTTATGCAGAAGTAGTTTCTTTGATTTCTGTTTCAYACACGTGGGGACATTTTCATTGTTCTTGCAAATTTGGCTGGCTGCTTATGCTTACAACTACTCCACCTCCAGCAGCTCGACACTGGCTTCAGAATTCCTTGCCCTGCATGGGTCAAAGCTGCACTATGGATTAGGGGGCAGAAAGGCATCCTTTGTGTGCAGGGCTGGTTGTTTTGCTTCAGGTTGACTCACACAAATGTTCCAATGATKCAGAAAGAGACGATATTTGGTTAGGGAGACATTCTGTGCTAGGTCTGAGGTTCAGCAATTCAGGCACTGTTGTTGATAATAGAACCTTTGAACTAATAGCCTTTTTCACTCAGGGGTCTCAAGGTTTTTGAGCATTATCCCGTTAAGCTGGCAGCAGAAGAGGTTTGTGTAACTGCCAGGCACAAAACCCTGCCCAGCTTGGGAGAAGTTTGGATGTAATTCAGGGCCACTTTGCTTCAGATTGACTATAATTAAAATTTCATAATACCTTTTGGAGGTGAATTTTATGTGCAAATGAGGTACACCCCAGTGTCCAGATGCATAAAACCTTTCTGGCCGGTGTTAGAGGTGCTRTTGTTCTGAGTGTATGAAAGGAGACAGCGTGTTCCCAAACAGATTATTACTTTAGATCTTTCATGGGGCTAAATTCGGGGAAAATTTAGGAAAACACAAACAATTAGAATGCCATTCATTTCAAAGGGYTCAGGATTAGAGCTAAAGACAGACMYAGCAGTGTAAACTTCTAAGCTACTTCTGTAAAATTAGGTGCATTTCTCTGTGTTTTGGGTCAGTCCTCAAGCACCTTTGGAACTTCTGGGATGCTGGGTTTTTTTCTCCCTTATTTCTTTTTTTTTCCTTCCTTATTTTTCCCTTGTTACTCAGTGTACCCATTCTAGAGTGAAGTAATAACCCAAACCAAATCACTAAGAAGTGAGTGGAGAGAAACATTTCTAAATTGGATCATTTGACTCCCCAGATTGCATCCTCTCCATTTCCCCCCAAATGATTTCAGGACAGTTGCAATGGCAGTCGTGATCTATTGATTACCAGAGGAGATATACGCCCTCAGAGAAGCTGCCTGTGCTTGATTAATGCCCGAGTCTGTCCAGCCTAAAGARAAGGTTACTTAATTTAAGTAACCAAAAGCAGAAAAAAAAAAAAATGTAGGATTTTGTAGTCTGTTGAAAACCTCTCACATAGGAAACCTCTCATGAACTTTTGTATTTCTTTTCCAATTCTGACTGTTACAAAAGATAATACTGTCTCAAACTTTATTTCTTTCTCTTTTTCAGTTACCTCCTTTCAAGCATTTCTTCCAAGCTGAGAGCCCAGATACAATGGTAGTCTTTGAAGRAAAATAATTATGATGATGACTGGAGCCCTGGTGACGTCGTTGCTCCTTGAGATTCACCAGTATTAAAGAAATGAATGATATTACCTTAAAAAGTGTGTTCTGGAAGCAGGTGAAGTCTCATCAGGCTGCTTCATCAAGCAAAGCCTTTAGGGTTGTTTGACTTTGGCATTTTTTCTTTCCCTAACCAATRCTTCCCTGCACCAAGGAACTCCCATTCTCAGTGATTCAGTCCTTTGGAATGGCATTATCTGTCTTTCAGAACATTTTTTTACTTTACTGTTTCTTCCAGGACAGTGAATGGTTCAGCACTTGCTAATGGGTCTGGCTGAGCTGTGTTCCTTCTGCTTAACAGGGAACACATGAAGATGTTCTTGTCCCTTGCTTATTTTAGCTGGGTGTGGTTGACTTTTTTTTTTTTGGTACTCACTCTTGTTGATCATGTTACCGAGAATAAAGAAGAACAAAAGTGGTCTTATTACACTTCCACTGCCAAGTAACTCTTCTGGAATGTGTTTGTGTTTCTGGAATGTGGAATGTTGAGTGTTGGGGAGAAGATAAGACCAAGTAATTTCTTCTACTCAGCTGATCACTGGCAATTTACAGTATGGATTGGAGTTAAAAAAAGTTTCAGGAAAGGTCTGTTCCTGTTGGTCCCACATTTTCTGAGTCACAAAAGCAGGACTAGTCATTGCAAACAAAGAGGGAAACAGTGATCTCAGTGCACTAAAGCAAATATGAAAAAAAAGAAAGAGTTGTAAATTAATGTTTTCCAAGTATTGTCCAGACTCTTATTTCTATTAATTTTGAGTGAAATAAAACTCTACAGGTTGGCCAATAGCTCTTGTTGTTTCTGTTATTTATCAAACTTGCACTTAATGCAGAAAAGTRTAAACTATAAGTCTCTCTAGGGAAGAGAAATCTTGCAAGAAGCTTTGGTGGTGCAACAGACACACTGAATTAAATTTTCCTCATTTGGAATTGACAATTTCAACTGTTGAGTTCTGTCCCTTTGGACAAGGCTCAGGAACTGAAACTTCCTGTCTGCTTCCAGCTGCCTTCAGCTCTGAATGGCAGAGCAGAGACACTTCCTTTTTCAAGCCAAAAATCTCATTATTGCACCAGCAGAGCTTGGTTTAGGCTTTGCCAGGATCTGTGTGCTCCCTGCTCCCTGCAGTGCGGCTCCCAGCCCTTAGGACAGGGGATTCYCTTGGAGCTGGACACTTTCTCCATGGGTGCTCTGGACATCAACTCTGTGTGTCCTGAGTGCAGACCCAAAGTGGAGCAGCACTCTGTCTCCAGCAGCTCTCCCCTCCTTTCCTGATGATGTGTGAAGCCTGCACTCAGCACCAGAGTGGAGCTCAGGGAAGGACGGATGGAGACAAAGACGAGAAACCAAAAAATGGACATTTAGAGCGTGATGGGGATGTCTGCACTAGGAAGAGGTTTAATGCAGTGTTCCTGAGTTTGTGGGATTTCTTGTCTGCCCTCTTGTGAGGTCTTTATACACCTCATAAATATGAAATGTACGAATCTGCAGGGACAAATTTACTCAGTTTTTGAGCTCAATACTCCAGTAATGAAAGCATTTTCTGTACATCTTCGTGGGAGCAGGCAGGGACAAGCATTTGAATGCGTGTACCCACTGAGCCCATGGTAACAGCCTGGGAGAAAGTCTCCATTGCTATTATGATTTACCTCATCATTAAATTCTGTCCAATAATGGAGATGAATCACCTTTAGAAGTAATTTCCTTAAAATTAGCTTAAATTCAGGTGCAAGCGCAAGCACCTTGACCCTGGATGCTTTTACATGCTGTGCAATGAGCGTGACTGCTGAATTATCTCACTTCTCTCTGTCAGGCAGGAAAAAATCCCTGCAGGGAAGTACAGGAGATTTCACAAACCCCCTGAGCTCAGGAACTTGTTGCCAACAGCCCCCTTGGCCCTCAAGAGCAAAGGTGATGAACCGTGGCAATGACCTGTGAAAAATCTGTTTTTTTAATGTCCAAAGGATTGGAAATTTTATAGTATAGCTCTGATTACTCTGGGTCTCATCAACATTGATCTGTTGAGGTTATGAGATCACATTAGATCTGTTCAGTAGATGGATCTGCATCTTAACTGACATTTCAGCAATTTGACATTTCTTTTCAAAAGAGCACCAAAAAGAAAAATGCCAAATAATTTCACAAAAAAAAAAAATCAAAAAATTTATGTCTCAAGTAGTGTCAGCATGTGAAAGTCAAAAGTCTTCTACAGAAACAAAGGGTGGCTCAATTCACCTGGATGAGCTAGCAAAAGTACATTTCTCCCTTGTTTTCTCTGTCTAACTGAGTGGAGCTACCACTAACGCATAATGAACCCCAAAGCCTGCTTGAAGCGACTCAGAATGTTTGCAAGTGAATAATAACTGCAGCAAACCAGCATGTGATTGGTAAAATGTTTGTACCTGTGACAGAATAAATCTGTTCTGCAGGAATACGAGATGAGATCAGCCACCTCTGGCACTTGGGACACCTCACCACTGCTGGGTTTGTGCATGTGTGACCAGTGCTGCTCTGCCCCCTCATCCTCCTAATGCACAGCAAGGAAAGGGCAGCCAACAAGGCAAAGGAGCCTGTCATGGCCCTACAGCAAAGGAGTGCAGGGATGAGCCCTGTGTGTCCCCCCAGCCTCTGCCAGGCTGCTGCAGAAATGCCTGTGAGTGCCTGAATGTCCCGGGGCTCAGCGCTGGCCCCAGCCCAGCCGGGACACAGAGTGTAATGTCCAYCCTCGGAGCCCCTCGGGCATGCTGGGCTGCTGCTCTTATTGTCAGGTTGTGTTTCACTTGTCACTCCATCCTCTGCATCACCTGAGAGAGGGAAGGCTGGGGGCAAGCACAAAGCTGGGTGCTTTCTGGAGGCAGTGAACCTCAGATGTTCTCTGTTAAAACTCTGAGATGAAGAGAGAGATGCTGTAAATTAGTGAAGGTGCTTCACCCCTATGTAGCTGTTGTGCTGAGTGTCCAGAGAAGAATAGAGAGCAGATGGGGGAGATGATAGCACATCCACCCTCCATCTGTGTCTTYCTGCTCTCTAGATCTGCACATGTCAGGCTGTGCCGTTGCCCACGTGTGGATTGTGATACACCTCAGGAAAAACTGGGAAGAGATCTGCCATTGGCTCCTTCCCGTGCGGTGTGTCATCTGGCAGCTGTGTATATCAGGGAACACAGGGACCACTCTGCTGCCAAGCAAAGCTGCTTCAATGAGTAGTCAGAGATACTTAGAAGGGGGAAAGCAAAGTGAAAGGCAGCCCTTGCTTTTCTTGTTTCTGTCAAGMTCTGAAAACTCTTGGAAAACAAAAACCTGATGGATTAAGGACTGTGTAGAGAACCAGTAAAGCAGATTTCCAAGGATATGTTGCAGATTGTAGAAGAACAATGCCCAAAAGGAAATATTCACTAAGATTTCTTCCTTGGTGCAGAGAGAAAGTGTTTAAGGATCTCTGATATTTCAGCCTCTGAATCAGCTTCTTTGTGGGGGACATATAGGACTTAAGGACAGCTGACAGGGAGCCTCCGAGGCAAAGCTGATGTGTCCCCAGCACAGGCAAAAGGACCCATTTATCAAGTCTTTGCACTAGTTTTCAACCACAGGGCTGATTTTTAAAATGCAAAGGTGTGTGTTCCCTCCTGCAACCACTGGCTTTAGCAGCTGAGCTGGCAGAAGGCACTGAGGAGTGTGTGGCTGCACCAAGGCTCAGCTGCCCCAGCCATGAGCTGGCACACCTGGTTCCCCTTGCAGYACATGCCCAAACCCTTCTGGAGAGTGGAGACGCACAACACAAGCAACTTCTTCTCTGCACTGTACGGCTTCCCTAACCAATCCTTCTTTGATGGTGACTTGGACCTGGAGGACCTGGGGGACTTTGACAGAGGAGCTAAGTATGAGGGTGAGTCCCAGAGCCGGACAGTGAAAGCGCTGCTGATCGTTGCCTACTCTGTGATCATCTGCATCTCACTCTTCGGCAACATCCTGGTGTGCCACGTGGTGATCAAGAACAAGAGGATGCACTCTGCCACCAACCTCTTCATCGTCAACCTGGCCATTGCTGATGTGATGATCACCACTCTGAACACCCCCTTCACACTGGTGAGTGCTGTCTGGCCGTGCCTGCTGGTGTCTGTGTGTGCCTGTCAGCTGTGTGCAGTAGGATTGAATGGGCTGGGACCAGGTGTTATTCACAATTTCTTTTGCCCCGCTTCCCTTTTTGCTTTCTGGAGAGGGTGCAGTCATGCCCCCCATCCCCAACACCCCTTGAGTAAGTGGAGCTGGGGGCTCATTCTCCCACCTCGCAGTTCACTGTGGGGATCACTCTGCTGTAGCTTTCCCCCTCTGCCTGAGCAAGGCACAGATCTGGGAGCCCTTTTTGCCTGTTGATGGGGAAGGAAGTGGGGTCARGTTGACATGAGAAAATCCAATGAATGGCCGGTTTCCTATGGAAACAACGTGAACCAGGTTAGTACTTGTGCAATATCTCAGGGAAGTGCTCAGGCTGCAATGAACAGTGTCAGTGGCATGTCCCTCCCTCAGTCACTAGAGACTGTGCTTTCTGGGACTAATTGTGCTTTTTAAATTTTTAATGGCCAAATAATATGTAATATAAAAGAACATTAAATGAATGAGGTGAGAAGAATTAAAGATTCATTTCTTGCCCCACTGTCACAGACAATAAATGCCATGTAAACAGCACTCTGCACCTGGATTTGACCCAGCACTTCTGTTCAAAATCCTCCTGCTTCATCCGTGCCCACTGCTGTACAGTGTTCTTCTGCCTTCCAGAAGCAGGACTTGAAATAACTATTTGAATTCACCCTTTCGTAAACTGATATTGTTTCTTTGGTCATATTCTTTTGTAAACTGATATTCTTTTCTTTGGGATTTCCCTACCTTGCTCTGATGGGATTTGCATCCTGTATTCTGTTCAGGGAGAGCCTGGTGCCCTCTTGTGTGTTCGCACACCAACAGCCACACTAGGCACTTGTAATTAAATTTCTGTCAGCTCTCTCAGGAACAAGCTTTACATCAGCTCCAGAGAACCAGCCCACTGCTCCTGTTCAGTGACAGCCAGTGTTGTGAGAGTTGTCCCTGTWGGGAAATTAATTAGATTAATTGAAAACAGATTAGCTAGTCTTGGCTAATTTTCTGTTTGGATGGATGCTTTGTAGTAAATGTGCTTTACTTCAAATTAGCTTAATCTGCTGCAAAATGAGTTACATTAATTTGTAATTAATATTGCACAGTCAGGAATAACAAGGGAATGAGGCAATTGGCACACTCTCCTCTGCAGAGAAGTCTCCATCAGTAACACCTCTCTTGGAACAGGTGAGAAATTTTCCCATGGATTTCTCTCACTAAGTTTGGAGAGCATGCAGCTTTCAGCATCCACATGTTGAAAAACGTAAATGTTTTCAAGGAGATGCCTAGTGTACCCTGCAGAGCCTCATTGAGGAGCAGAGCTAAGGTTTCTTTATGTGTTCCAGAAGGGCCATGGTAAATGTACAAATGTACACATATACACAACATACACAGAGCACTGTTCAAGACATTTTTTTGCACAGTGTAGTAAATCTCACCTCAGTTTGAGAGCCTCTTGCACAGGTGCTGTTTCCTGAGGAAAAATGGAGGATAAAGCAACTCCAAAGCCTCAGAAATCTGTATTAAAGCATTTCTTCTGTACCAAGCACATGGGAAGCCAATTTGCTTCTCTTCTGGTACTGCTCCCCTTAATCTGGTGTTGTCTGTTTTTCAGGTTCGGTTTGTGAGCAGCACCTGGGTTTTTGGAAAGCTGATGTGTCACGTCAGCCGCTTTGTTCAGTACTGCTCTGTCCACGTGTCTGTGCTGACTCTTGCTGCCATTGCTCTGGACCGGTACCAGGTATGTCGAAGACWCCACCCCTGTGTTTGCTACAAAAGAATGTGCTAAATACATGGTTATTTCCTCCTCAAATCCCAGTACCTGGAAACCTGCACTGTCTTGGGACTCAGGGAACAGAGAACTTTCATGGCAGTGGACAAAACATCTGTGTTTTTTACAGTGAGGGTGACGAAATACTGCAACAGCCTGCCCAGAGAGGTTGCGGAGTCTCTGTCCTGGGTGACRCTGAAAACCTCAGGAGATCAGTGCCAGGCAGCCTGCTCCAGCCCTGCTCTGCCTGGGCCATTGGGCTCATGGGCTCCCTGCCCTCCTCAGCCCCACCAGCAGGGTGGGGATAAGTGCTGAATTCAAACACCAGCCAGCCCACACGTTCTCTCCACACAGATTTATGACAGTCTGTCTGTTCTGAGTCTTGCCCCACTCCTTTGGGTTGCCTAAGGCTGGAAACAGTAAGAACTATGTTAACTCATCCACTTCAARGTGAGAAATTCTCTCCTTCTCCCCCAGCCCTGATACATACCAACCAGAAAACCTTTCAGATCAAGCAATGGGTTCAGACTGAAGGGCTTCCTTAAGTGAAACAGGGATGGTAATTTGTTCTTTAGGTGATGAGTACAGAGTGCTGGGAGGCCAGGTACAGCATGGTGAGCTCTCAGGCAGATTGGATTTCTTGCAGTGCTGGAGCCACTGAAACWGTTKCTACCWAAAAGCAATTCCACCTGATAAATGTCGTGGCTGGATGCAGTTCAAAATAAGAACAGGCTCCACCTGGTGTCAGAGAATCACTGGGACTGCCAGAGCATAGATCAGCCACTTCTGTCRTTTTATCACAGAGAGTTTGACAGTCTGCCATTTTACATGCAAAATTACAGCTCCTGAAATCAAAACACTTCGAGAGTGATCCATTTTAATCAGTAGATTCTRCATGGATTGCAAGGCATGGCTAGGTATCAAGAAGCATTTATTTAATTAAAGGCAAACATAATACATGCCCTTAAATTCAGTGGGTTCCTCTGGAATGAGCTGGAATGAGCTAGTGCAGCCCAAGGAGATAAAGACAGAAGTGAAGAGCTGTCCCTGACAAAAAGGAAACCAACACTTGTCTCTAAAAATATTGCCAGTCCTGAAAAGTACTGCAGCAGACAGATACTCCGGTACAAYTTGATTAAGTAGATATTTATAATAGGACCAGAAATAACAAGCATAAAATACCAAAGACTTCATCAGCCAAGAGATCATCTGGATGACATGAYGGGTCTATTTTTAATTACTGTTTCACTGCTTAATGTAGTTCTCCATAGTGCATGTAGTTCAAAAGACATCTCACCACTGTGGTCTCTGGAGTCACACTGATGGGTTACACAGAACGTGTTCCTCTGCTCAGGCTCTGGGTCAGCAGCAACACTCAATATGTGCACARCTCCATGCATTTCCCAGCCCTTCTRCTCCCTGAAGTCCTGTAAAGTGATTTTCTCTGCCTTTTTACACTGAAGGGATGTGGAGTCACATGCAATATGAGGCTCAAAGGATGACGAACGTGCTGTTCTCTGCAGGTGATCATGCATCCTCTTAAGCCACGCATGTCCATGGTGAAAGGAGGGATTTGTGTCATCATCATCTGGGTTATGGCCAGTTGCTTCTCTCTGCCTCATGCCATTTATCAGACCCTTACAAGGTTTTATATTGGGTAAGACATTTACWTGACATTTTTTGCTGTATGATGTTTTCAAAGTCCCACAGAAGCCAAGGCCCCACGTCTCCATCCATATATTAGAGCAGAAAGGATGGTGAAACAGAGATGGTTTTCTTCCCTTTGCAAGGGTGCCATGTSTGTCACAAAGGGATAATGACAATTGATAGAATTGCTTCCAGGCTGGTTTATTAGTTGATTTGGGCTCAGAAATTCAGCCATGCAATTTGGGGCAGACACAGAGGAGAGGGGCTCCTCATCAGTACAGGACATAGATGCCAATATGGATGATTTCTTTCTTTTCCTGGGGATGTGTTTAAGATACCTTAATTGGATCCAAAGGTCAAACTCAGAGTAAAGTTTTTCGTTGAAAGTGGTACCTGCTCATGATACTGAATAAGATCTGCTGCCTGTTCCTGTACTGAAATTTGTCTGAATGTCTGAGGTGCTTGTCTTCAGATGTWTGCAGCTGGTAGTGGAATTGAGAGGTCTTTCTCTTTGATCTTCAGAAACCAAACCATCCGAATGGTCTGCCTCCCCAGCTTCCCTCCTCCYGCTGATCTTTTCTGGAAGTATTTGGACCTGACTACGTTTGTTCTCTTGTATGTCCTGCCCCTGCTTGTGATCTCCATCACATACACCATGGTAGCCAAGAAGCTCTGGCTGAGGAACGCCATCGGGGAYCTCACCATGGAGCAATACTATGCCCATCAACGGAAGAAAAAGATGACGCTGAAGATGCTGATGGTGGTGGTGGTTGTGTTTGCCCTGTGCTGGTTTCCCTTGAACTGCTACGTGGTGCTCATCTCCTGCAGGGCCATCCACAGCAGCAATGCTCTGTACTTTGCTTTTCACTGGTTTGCCATGAGCAGCACCTGCTACAACCCGTTCATCTACTGCTGGCTGAACGAGAGTTTCCGCACGGAGCTCCGGTCYCTGCTGTGCGTGTGCCGGCGCAGGAGCATGACCCAGGGCCATGCTCTGCAGGCCATCTCCCTGCCCTTCCGGCACGCCAAGGCTGAGAACTGCCGSTGCAAAAGAAGCAGCATCTGCCCAAAGGCACAGACATCCCCGCAGAGGAACTCTGCAAAGACAGACATAGCCAGTGTGCAGCCAATTATGGCAGAAAGCTGAACCCTTCRTCTGACAGCTGGGCAGCATCACATTATGATTGCGGAGTCATGGGGAAAATGGATTTGGAAAGGCCTCTGGAGACCATCTAGTCAACCTTCTGCCCACAGCACGTGAACTTCAACCTTTGACTGGGTCATTCAGGACCCTATTCTCTCAGGTGCCAAAATTCTTTAGGGATTAACTGCCTGCTTGTGGGCTCCAGAATGAGTGAATTGTTTATTGAAACAGTCAACAAAAATGAAGAGAATTATTTAAGAGCACATGAAGCTTTTCATAGTCTAAGCAAACATGGACAAGCTACACTGGTTATACACACACCAGCTGTGCCCAATGTGCTTTGATGTAAAGCTGTTTGGGCTTTAACTTTGTGAATTGACATTTCTTTAGCATAAAATCTAAAGTATTTTCACTTTCAGTAATACTTTATCTTTTACCAGTCCTCAAGRGCTGTGTCCTTTGTGACTTCCCTGCCAGTCTGGCAGCCTTTCCCTGTTCAGCCTGTCTTTCTGCCCTGGAGTTATCCTGTGGGTGACAGCAGTCGGCAGCTGTGGAACTGGGAGGTTTCAGCTTTGTCTGAGACGGAACCAGCATTGTGTTGGTTCCATCATAATAGAACAAAACAGAACTGCAGATTTTCAACCCAAAAGGCAGGAGATGGAAGAAGTTTAACCTGTAACATGTAAACCTTCATGTATTCCCTGCTCAGTTAAATGAGCATCTGGCAATGTGCCACAGCATTCACCTCAAGCACTGACCCTTGAGCTGCAGCTACATCGCTGATGGCAGAGTGCACCAGCAGTGCTAGTYCTGGTCCAAATGGTGCCTCTGGAATGCAAGAGATAGCTGGGATTCCTGGGAATGTGGGTGACTGACAGCTGGCGCCAGCAGTTGCTGCTCTGGGGGGTCACAGTGGAGCCAGCCACTGTGTTGCAGGGCTGGGTTTGGGTCCCTAGTGTGAGATACCCAGTGGGAGCACAAGGCTGACTTCAGCCTATGGTTATGAAAATCCACCTAAGTTGTGTTTTCCTCTTTCTCAGAAAGAATAACCAGTTTCTTTGTGTCCATTCTGCGCCGGCTCAGCCTTTGTGATGGTAAAGAATTGAGCTTCAAAAGACAGTGAAAAGGAAAAGAGCTCCAGACTTCACATGCAARATACTCTAAACTACATCCTACAGCTGAGCATTTCCACCCAGACTGGCAGTGTCACAGCTGCAGACWTGGGTGAAAGGCTGATTAAATCTGGAAATCAAGATGCTTCTATAAGTACAAAAATATACGACCTGGGAATGCACTAGTATTTCAAAAAGAAACTGTGAAGCAGAAGAAAGAATAAGAGCAACAAAAATCTTGCTTTTTTTTCCTAAGCTAATTGTGGGAAGGAGGAAGACAACAGCAGCTGGGACAGGGACAAGGACCTAACAGGGCTTGAGACACTGCAGAATTGCCAATACTAAGGCCTCAGGTCTGGGCTCCCATCTTAAGCACAGCCATCACTTTTCCTTCACATCTGCAGAAATGATTCTGCACAGGATATACTTAGGGGARGAAATGGAATTAGAAAAATCTCTTCAGAGAGCAAATACTCAAGCCTCAGATATYGGCTCTGAATGTGGGAGCCTTTGATTTGGTTTCACTGCAGTGGAGTTCTGCCTGGAGCTGGCACTGCAGAGGTAGCACTGGAGCCTTTAATTTTGTGTTACAAGTAAATGACAGCATAAACCAGATATTACTACTAARTTGGGGATTTTACTGTCTGAAAAACTGGGAATCCATGCCACTGCAAATGGTATTTCCCTAATGTTGCCGTCTGGAGGTTTCTATAAATAAGATCTCCCTTCTTGAAAAACCAAATCAATCGCAAATGCAAATAAACATTGTTACAGTAATGAAACTTATTCTCATTCAAACACCTTTCTCTTTATATTGGAAAAATTCAGTGATGTTAAATAACACAGTTTGCATGTATATCCCAATCTGCTCCCAGAGAAGTGCCAAACCCCTTACTCTGGGCTCTACATAAATGGAGTCTGCTCTTGCCACTCATCCTGCAGCAGGACAGCATGCCGGGTCAGCATCCCTCAGCCTTGTGCAGACAGAAAGATGGTGTGGGCCAAGTTCAAACCCRCAGGCTGCCCTTCTGACCATGGCAGTAGGCAGGCATCCATCACCTGGCAACAGTTCTCCAAGGGACAGTTTGCACCCAGAGGGAAAACTGATGTTGTTTTCTCATAGAATATCCCATGCTGATCTTTACACAGCAGTGCTTTCTTCAGTCGGAGTCTGCAGTCTGGCAATGTTGAACTGCCTTAAAAAACATTGTTTCTTTGAGGGGATTGTTTTTGTAAAATTCTGGCAAACTTCCCCCTCATTACACACAACCTCCCCACTGATGCTCTTGCTTTAATATGCACTCTGTTAAGATATCTGAGTGGTTTTAAGATTTGATCCATCAATGCCTTTTGGGGGCTAAGAGTCAAGTAAARTACTGGTTCAGGATCCTCTCTGTCCTGTGGTTTTGTGTAACTTTTGAGTTATGAAAAGGAGATGTATTTCCTCTTACAAAAGGATTAGCAAGAAAGCACAGACTGCTGCTCCCAGCAGTCTTAAAACCACAATCAAAATGTTTGTCTCCATGTTTTTTGACTCCTTTCAGCATGAAAAGCCCTTTGCATGAAGAACTGCTGTGGTTACCCAGGTGGGGTCATCCATGGATGTGCCTCTACATCAAATGCTGTTTCATTGCCATGTGGTTCCCTGCAGCTCGYACAATCAATGGCTGGTCCCAGCAGCAGTTTTTGCCTGGTGCCTCACTCCAGACAGGAGCATGGGATACTTTGAGGTCTCCTTTAATTTAATTTTTATTCTCCAATAAACATTTCCATGAGCAGAAGCACAGCCTGATCGATTCCTTGTGCATTTCTCCCYGGTGCTCCTGCTGGGATCCTCAGCCATTCCCTGACTCCTTTYCCCTTGCTGAGAACTCGTGCTCTCCCTCACCTGACTGCAAGCAAACAGAGCAAGAACCATGCAAGTCTGCCACAGCTCTGCCACATGTGAGAAGTGGTCATTGGAGTCAGATTTGTTTGGAAAGGGCTGCTTGGTAACAACATGTGCACTGTGACTGTGCCGGATCCAGGCTCTTTGGGCAAAGCTGCAAGCAGGGCAGCAAGAGCTCAGGCAGGTTACAGGTCACTGAAGCTACTACATCTACTTCCAGCTACACACCTACTGAAAACCAAAAATACGCCAAATACAGAGCCCTGAAGCTACAATAAAATAACCCTTTAGCATTTGTGTTTAAATCAGGTGGCTACAACAAAAGAAGAGAATATTTTAGTGCCCTCTCTGAAGAGGTTTTTCTTATCTCTCCTTTAGAAGAAACCTTTCAAGCAGAATAATGAGCCTATAGCTGTGAATCATTTCACCAGCCCTGGTGAGCTTTGTGCAGCTCCCCAGAGGGGTCATGGGCATTTTGAGTCACTTCTGAGTGATTAAAATGGAAGCAGTTAACTGGGTTCATTTCAACATCACCCAAAGCACTGAAGTATTCTCCAAATCCCAAACAAATGCCTTTAGTTTGAAAAATGGGGAGATGTAGGAAGAGGAATGTGTGAGAGGAATGGGAGACATCCGTTCATGAAGGGTTTCTCTTGCTTTGGCTTGAACTGGGGTAAGAAGGGTTTGCTCATAGTGTGCTCTGCCCCTCAACACWCCACAYTGAACATATCCTGAGTGGTCACCTRARCTAATACTCAGTTTGGGATTGTTGCTGTTGTCAAAGAGTCCATTGCTCATTGTGCAGGAGGTAAGCTTGCCAGTGAAGTAATTATTAGCCAGTTAAGTAACTATTAAGCTGGTAAAACCAAGTTGCTTGGTTTGCCACTTCACTGCTACTGTGGACTTTGGCCATTTCTAAAAATGTTGGTCCCTGACTCAGGTACAAGAATTGCTTCTTCTTGAAGATTTTTCTTAACAAGAGAAATGCTAACTCACACAGTGCTATTGTTTGCACAGAGACTGGTCAATGAGGTGAGGAAGAATAGGCCTGGTCTCCTATGCACCAAAATGTGAGGTCAGTCTTTTTTTTCATAGGAGGGCAAAACTCCCAGCTTTTTCAGGTGAAAAATCCTCATCTGTRGCATCTGCACTGACCCTTAAATGATCCTGAATTCATTTTCACTTTTGATATTCCTCTGTCACGATGTGTACAGRAGTATATGAGGTTTGTATTGACATTCACCTCACAGAGAATTGGTGCAAAGTGTTCCACATCTATTGAAATCCCCAGGATTTGTGTGGGTACCTGCTGCAAAGAGATGGGAGAGAGGTTTCAAGCGCAGGGAAACTGCAGGAGCAGGATGGAGCCCAGAGGGGACTGAGCTGCTGGCAGCTTGTGGGAAAGCTGAGGACCCAGAGGGTGGCACATGACACAGGCAGTGTCCTGTCCCTTCTCTCACCCACTGTAAATCCAAAGGCCGGGAGAAGCAGAGTCTGTTTTTCAGGTGGAATGTGTCACACTGAGGTCCTGACATTGCTGAAGGTCTCGTGAGTCTTTGTAAGATCAGCGTTGCCAACAGGGCTTTATACAGGTGCTTTATCAACCTGCGCTGGCTCTGCTGTTTCACCTCTGCCTGTCTCTGAAATGCAGGGATTGCTGTCTCTGGTGGTTTATTTATTCCTGGTGGATTGCTTTGCTGCATTCCAGAATATGAGGTGTGGAACACACTTCTCACATGAGAAAGTGCCCCCAACCTCTGCCCACTAACCCTGCCATAACCGGGATGTATCCTGTGGGTTTTGCCCGGCAGATCCCAGCTGACCCGGCTGCTGCTGTCCCAAAGGAAGGTTTGAGTTCAATAAGCAGGAAAATACATAGGGGTCTCATCGCCACAAGCGGTCCCGGGGAACCCAGAGCTGAGGTGCCGATATCTAATGATCGGTGCCAAACGAGAGCCACCGGCAAGCGGCACAACAGCGTTGTTAAACGGAGAAA
>NW_026623718.1:460990-461576 GCF_030028575.1 Malurus melanocephalus | reverse complement strand
ATCGGGAACGGCACCGGGAGAGGGCACGGGGGATCGGGAACGGCACCGGGAGAGGGCACGGGGGATCGGGAACGGCACCGGGAGAGGGCACGGGGAGGGTCGGGACCGGCAGAGCCGCCAGGGGTCGCTGTGGCACCGCCCCGGCGTGAGGGCGGACACCTCGCCCCGCAGCGCCCCCTGGCGGCCCGCAGTTCCCGCCCTGCCCGGCCCCGGCTCCCTGAGGGCMCTGAGGGGACAAAGCCCCCGGGACTGGCGGGACCGGGGCGGGGACGGTCCGCGAGGGGTCCCCGTGACCCGGGGTGGGCAGCCGGGTTCGTCCYTAACCGCTCACCCCGGCAGTGATGRTGTGCTTAGCTGTCTCACCCACCCCTCGCTGACTGCCGAGCTCGGCCGCGCTGGCGTGCTCSGAGTGATCAGGGGTTTCTCAGAGAATTTGAAAAATCGTATCAGGATGTAATTCAGGATTTGAGAAACACCGTACGGACTTGAGCACCGGTAGGAGCTCCTGCAACGGGAGAGAAGAATGTGATATGTGGTAAGAAATGTGTAAGAAATGTGCCCGCCTGTCCCTGGAGTTTCACCTGCA
>NW_026623718.1:415695-460511 GCF_030028575.1 Malurus melanocephalus | reverse complement strand
AGGTCTGGCACTGTGCTGGTGCCTTGGCAGGGACCCCTTGAGCCTTGGACACAGCAATGACCGAGGYGTTTGGTGTCTCAGCTGACAGAACTCAGTCAAATGAGTCAAGGCAGCCTGAGTTCAAGCTCCAGTCACGGCCCGAAGCCGTGGGCTCCTGAGACTGGCAGTGCAAACAAGCCAAGGAAGGACAGCGGTTGTGTCCCCAACACCTCCCTGASAGACCCGAGCTGCCAGCCTGGCAGGGGTCTGGTGGGTGGACTGTGCCAGCGCTATGACMCTCAGACACATCCACAGAAAGTGGAACTAGCTGGACCCTGGCTGGACCCCGAGTTAGCACAGACCCCCCAGCTGGAACCAGTGCCACAGGGAGGCCGTGGGCAGGGGAGRTGTGACTCACAGCACACACTGGGATGGAGAGCTCTGAGCAAATGAACAAATCAAACACTTGCAAAYAAGCCCCACTGAGTGCCAAGTGCCACTGCCACATTCCTGTTGAGTCTCAGGACATTTCAGGATCCACTCCAAAATCCTTCGTTATTCATGTGTCTAAAAATAGATCTTGAYGGATTGCAGTGGTCAGCCAGAGCAGAGTAGCCAAATACGTCTGATACACTGAACTTAAACCTTTGGACTCTTCCAAAAAAGACCAGGGAGGTGACAAATTTCCGGTGAAGCTGAACCAAATGTTGGGGGTGTCAGTTTTCGTCCTCTGACATAATGTCTCTCCTTTTCAGCTGTTGATTTGTGAGTAATAACATTGCACCTCATATATATGAAAGCCCACATCTGAAAAACACTTGCTCTGRATAACTTAAAACAAACAGATGAATCCCACAGATCCTTCTCCCAGTTTRTAATATCTCCCAGAATTTCATCACTGCTCTGGATGCTGGTTTGAACAACGTGTCATCTTTTTTCTCTTTTTCTTCTCATGAGTCAGCATCCTGTTTTTTTGTCCGTTCTTCTCCTAAGTCTCCTGAGGTGGCAGAGTCAGACTATCAGTAAATCACTATAAATCATTATTTGTTCCCATGACTTTCAGRGAAGCAATAAGACCTTTCCTTGGCTGTGTAACTGCATTCATAGAGCCAGTGGTACTGCCACCAAGCACAGGGCACAGGTGGTTTTCTGGAGATACCCCCGAGCCTTGTGCAGCAGGTCAGCCTGGTGGGATCAGRTACCTGAGGACCCAGACAAACCAGCAGGTGTCACTCACTCTGAGGCAGTTTTAACCTAATCCTGTAGAGCATCATGCGCTGAGTACCCGTGGCCGTGATCAAAAAGTTAATTATCGGCTTTGTTACTGCCTGCAGCATGTTACCCAGACACTGTGAAGTGTGAGTCCGGGTACAATTGGCTAAGTGGAATTCAAGGACCGTTTGTCTCTCCCCATGTCCTCGAGAACCAGTCTTGGTGGTGTTCTGGGGGCCTCTTCCTGGGATTAGGGATGTGCTTTGGTGTTTTGCTCCCGGCTGAGGAGAGCTGGCTGCCATCCCAGGGCTTGCTGCTGGGGCTGGAAGGTAACCTGATAATATTGCTTCMATTGTCATTCTTTTAAGTAGAATCCCCCCCGTCAGTCTTGCCCCAGGATGTTTGTTCTTTTCTGGAAGTTATTTTCAGCCTGTGTTTCAGCCTTTGCTCTTTGACTCCTGGCTGTGCCCTCAGCCACCCTTTTGCTTTCACAACTTTTCTTTAGTGGATCTGTTRAACAGCAGTGCCCAAAGCCAGGTACCCAGGACATGCAGTTTGTGGTATATTCATCCTAGAGAGTTCCTCTGATGTGCTTAAGCCCCTGGTAATTAGTGTGTGTGTGTGTGTATAAATGTCAGCTCAATTTTCTTGGTGATCTGGGTGTTTTAGATGAACTAAATTACCTCATTCTTTCCTGTGATAACGAATGTCTATCTGTCTCTTAAAAATTTTTTTTGCCCTCATTTCCTGGCAATTTTCACCCTGAACTGCTGGACACTTCAAAAGTTTGGCATTCAAAATGCAAAAATCTCTGTTTTCTTTCCCCTGTATGACAAATAATTTTTTTTTAAGTTAAGAAGAAAGGAAAGCTAGACCTTGGCTGATGTTTAAAGAAAGCAAWAATCACTTCAAATCTTCAATGAAAACTTTCTTTTTCTGAAAACAAGCAGCTTTCTGCACTGAACTGGGGCACTTACTGCAGCAGTGCAGGGGTTGGGTACTGTGGGACWGCAGTGGTCATAACAATAAACACAGCTCATTGGGAACTGGGAGGGTGTGTGGCAGTCGGGGAGATCTGTCAGATGAGGCAACGGGAGGCTGCTCAGCCCAGGCTCTGCACTGCTCGTGTCTTGGCACAGGACCTTTCCCACTCTATTTTTTTTTTTATTTTTTTTTTTGCCTGAGGCAGGCAAAGGTTTAGTTGTTTTCTAATATTTTTAGGTCTGGAAGCCTTGCAAGCACTTGTATGCTGCTTCCCATCTATTCCATCTCTTGAACTGAGTTTCCTGTAGCGGCACCTACTTCCTCACATCTTTGTGGGGACCAGATCTGCTCCAGCTCCTTCTCTTTCTTCTTTTCTGGTGATGCTGAACTAGTCATCCTGGGCATAAAGCCATTGGAGGAGGAGGTCACAATGTTCCTGTGTGGTGATTAATGGGAAGTGTTCTTGGAGCAAAGAAGTGAGCTGACTCTTTAAAATAACATTCATCAAAGGAAAGAGCCTGTTGGTTGCTAATATTTGAGGGAGAGTCAGTATCCTCCCTCTGTGGGCTGATAATCCGGAATTGACTCACTGACTAAAATTGTCTAAACCATCATATTTCTAAAGTGTTGCATTTCAGACCAGGGCTTAAAGGGCCTGGAGCAGGGCTGGCTGACACTTAAGTATGTGTCACCATCCATCTTGAGGGAACATTACAACCACAGGAGCAATCTCAAAAAGCTCCAGCCATCAAAGTTGCCTCTCCAATTGCTCCCAATAACCCCCTCTGTTCTCCCATAAAAGCCATGTGCTTTGGAAAGAGGCAGTGTGCTTTGGAAGCCAGTATTTGGATAGGACACAGGAAAAGGATTCTTCCACTGGTGTTTTTGGGGGACTTGGTCAGGCACACTCTCACAGGGGATRCCAGAAACAGAACTGGAATGATCCTCACAGCTATGTGTGTCTTGAAGCAATGCAATTAAATCTTTGCCCAGCAAGTGGAAGGCTTTCTCCTTGGTGGGAAAAGCTCCTCCTGAGCTGGGAGGCTTTGGCCAGTGTACCCCCATCCTCAAAGGATACCTTGCCTCCAGCAGTCACCCACATGGARAGAATGAAGCACAGGCCTTCCTGTGGAAGCTGTTCTACTTCAATGGTGTGTGGAAGTTAAAAGTCATCTAAAACTGTAACGAATTCCTCTGCAGTTCAGTAGGGAACTGCTCAGATCTCCTCACCACCATCACTGAAGTAGGGGGAGATACATCAGCTGCAAGTGGGTCTGAGCGACACTCAGAACCCCACAAACATCCCAGAGGAGGCACCAAGGGACACAAGAAGCACTGGGAAATGCAGTCTTTCACAGGAATGTACACGGTACTACATGTCTGAGACCTTGGCAAGGATCAAAACTTGCTTTTCTAAGCCCAGCTCCAGAGTTCCTCTCCTGCCTGTCCCAGGTTGGTGACACTGGGCACTTATCCAGGGAGAGGGACATCTGGCAGGTTCGGCAGTGAGAAGCATTTGTGTTCAGTTAAATGGGAGTCTGGATTCTGCCCTGCATCCAGCGTTCAGCCTTTGCTGTCTCCAGGCAGAGGCACCTGCAGGGAGGACAGGTAGAGGAGCAGAGTTCCTACAAAGAGCAATGCTCCTGCCCTGTCCTGTGWCCCCACACTGTGCTCCAGACAGGTGTCCCCAGGACCACCAACAGCCTGAGTGCTGCTGGCTGCTGCTGTTCAAACATAGAAAAATCATAAAGCAGTCAAAGAACGATCAGGAAAGCCTGTCTTTCTTGGAGTCTTACCCAGTTTTCTGCAAATTACGCGACACAAATTAAAGTGTTTTAAAATGATCCCAAAACGGCTATGAATTATATGTTTGGGTTTCTCAGTAGCTTGGGAATGGAAGGCTGCTGGAGCCCCATTCTGCTATTATTAATGCTGTTTTAACTTTCACCTCTTGGGTGGAAAAAGCATTTTATGTCTTGAATACTTCCTCTTGCCCCGGTCATGCAGGAGTCCCGAATATTGGCGGTCTCATTARTTGTGCTTAACCTTCAGCAATCAGTCAGAGAGCTGGCATGGGCTTTTGGCAGAGGGTTTTTTGTTGATACAGTCATACTTTGGGCTACAGACAAAATAATTCTTTTCATGGACACATTTATTGGAAAATTCAACACATACCCAAAGGATCAGGAAAACTGCAGTAGAGAGACAGCCTCCTCCAAAATAAAAATCTCCMCCCATCAAAGGTGCCTCTATGATGGCTTCTAATTATGCCAGTTTTCTGTTCTTCCATAAAACCCACATGCTTTTGGTGGGGAGAGAAAGAGAAAARGAAAATGCAGTGTCAGTCAGATAACTTTCCCTTCTCTCAAGTGTCGGTAAATATCTGAGACATTAGTATCAGGAGAGTGTGTCCCCTGATTGTGTGCTCTGCTTTCTATCTTGGGGCTGTTTGGGGAGTGCAGGATCCTGTGTGCACAGCAAAATTTATCTTCTACACAAAGAGCTTTTCGTAGTAATTGCACTTCACTGACTGAGCTTGTCCAGAACTTCAAAAATATCTTTCCTGACACCTTCCCATGCTGAGAGGGAGTGTTGGGCAGTCTAGGCTTCTGATAGTTTAGATAAGGGTTTCCAGTATGTGTAGCATTAAAAAGGGGGAAGGCTGTTTTGTGCCAGTGTCAAGTGCTGKTGACACGTTCACCGTGGCTCAGCCCTGCAGCAGCTGGGGCCAGGTCACCCCTCCATGGGTCAGACATGTCACATGGTAAAAATAAAACCAGCTGAGAAAGCCCTGCCTTCAGGGAACAGTGAGATCCCTTCCCCTGTCACAGCTAGGGTACTCTCCAGGACAGCATTAGCGTTGCACTSTGGTGTGATGTGTGGGGTTTGTGCCAGTGTGTCCCCACAGATGTGGCAGAGYCCCTGTGATGCCCATGGAGTGTGCAGCAGTGCCCGTGGCACACAGCAGCAGTGTCCCTGGTGTGTGGCAGTGCCCGTGGTGTCTGTGGTAAATGTGTGGGTGCCCAGGCTGTCGAGTCTGCCCCAGCTGCCCCTGCAGTGGCAGGACAAAGCCCAGTGACTGGCCCCAGGTGAGGGCCAGGGGGTGTTCTCCCTGTGTGGGGCCTTGGTGTTGTCTTCTGGCTGAGGAAAAGGGGCACTGAATGCAGGAACTCAAAGGGATGCAGCTGCACAGCAGGTGAGGGAGGGAAGGCAGAGTGGCTTCCCTTGGTGTTCCAGAGCCTGGGCAACTGTGGTGTTTATTGAACAGGTTATGTGGACTGAAGCAGAGGAGCAGATGTGAGCGAAGTGCCGTGTACRTCTCTGCTGACCACCCAAAAAAGGATGCCTGGCACTGCAATGCTGAGGAGAGGGATGGCTCAGAGATGGGGCCTTTCAGCTCTTACCCTCACATTAATAGCAATTCTCCCTCTTTGCCCTCGGCAAATCATTTCTCCTCTCTTTCCTTTCCATAAAGTGACATTTATGATAGCTATTTCTCTGTTTCACAGAAGGGCTGACAATGAATTAATATTTGTCAAATAATATTAGACATTAAAAACAATATTAATGTGGAAAAAATTCTGCAGAGGAAATGCAGTTTTTAAATTGTTGGGATCTCAGGAGTGAAATAGCTGGACATGATGAGTCTAGACTGAGGAACACAAATTAATGTCAGAAAGATTTGGGAGTTCATGTGATCTGGAATGCCTGTGGCTGGCGTGGTGAGAGCACAGGGTTTGGGGAGCAGGGTACTGGTTTTCTGCAAAGCACAGGAAAGAGTTCTGCCACTGGGAGTGAAGAGGAGACCCCAAGAGAACAACAGGGATCCTAGTGATGGGATTTGTCTCCCTTTTTGCAGCAGCATGTTGGCATTACACGTCAGGATTCTAACATAAACATTCCCAGCAGCAGACAAGCATGTTCCTTGGAAATCCTGGTCCTACATTTATATCTGTGAAGGCACTGGAGTGGAAAAGATAAATGAGGAATTCATATTGTTGGGCTAGAGTCTCTTTGTCAATAATTCCAAGTAGTTCCTGAATTAGGCTATTACTAATTATCTATTTTCACCATAATTGGGAGGATAAGGGGTTCTGGCAGGCGGCGCATGAGACATACAGGAGAAAATKATTAAAGCAGAGCCAAAAATATCATCATACTGGAGTCATGAGTCAGATCCTGACCTTTCAAATAGCATCGTGGAGAGCCTGAGCTCATTTGGATGGGATCCCAGGGCTCCAGGTGAGAGTGAGTGACAGGATGGCTCAGCATGGCCAGCTTTGGACAGAGGGAAGAAACTGGGGATCTCCTGGAGGGGGACAGACAACTAAAGGGCATGAGGAGCTTCAGATGAATCTGTTTCTCCTTCTCTGGCTCTGGTCTTCCTGAAGAAAAGGGTAATCCCACACTTTTGAACTTCACTGTTTTACCTGTCAGCACTCCTGATCATTAAATGCAAAGAATGTGCATCTCTGGTTAATGTGATTATCAGCAGTAATTAATTCCAGCTTCCAGTAATGAATTCCAGCTTCATCTTGATCAACATTTTAAATGCCCTTGAASCTTGTGTCAAGTCACGTTTGCTCAGGAAAGAGCAGCTATCAATCACTCCTATGGAACTCACAATTCCTTGTGAACTGCTGCAATTGGAAGAGACTTGATTTCAGAAACAAATACCTGTTTTGAGACTGGCCACGGAACTCCAAACCTGGCTCCACAGGACAGACAAAGCTGGACCCTTGTCAGGGCTGTGGATTCTCCATGTCGGGAGCTTTATAACACTGAGCTGCTCTGCGGAGGCTGAGAGGAAAAGTTTTGTCCTGAGCAGGGATCTGCGGGATCCTCCGTCACACTGTGTCCAAGGACTATTTTGGGGAAGTTGCTGCAGGGGGAACATCCAGCTCCAGCACCAGGAGGGCACCCAGCCACACRAAGGAGTGTCCCTTTGGAGCTCCTTCCCAAGGCAGCTCCACAGATGTCCAGCTGGCACAGAGAGCAAGAGTGTCTGTGCCCTGGGGTGAAGCTGTGACCCTGCAGAGGTCTGTCCATCCCTCTGCCCTCCCATTCCCTGGGAGGTGACTCCTGCCAAACCACACAGATGGCTGCCAACAGCAGATGAATATTTGTCTGCATGCATTCCTWGTTAATAAAAATAAGTCATTTTTAAGGTCATGGGCAGAGGAGTTGTCATGTCACATCCTGTTCTGTGTCTCCACAGCAACTCCAAACTTCCCAAACAGACAGAGCAGGGAAGTGATGGTCTGTCTGCAATGCATGAGCTCTGGGGCTGTCCTGGCTGTGTCAGCCCTGGCCCCCTTCCCAGAGTGGGAGCATGCAGAATAGCGTGCGTGGCAAACTGGCACAGTGCTGGCCCRGTGATGCACTCTGCTTCACTCCCCTGAGACCAGGGCAATGCTGCCTGTGCCCCAATGGCAGGTGAAAAATAGCATTGGCTCTCTATATTTGGCTCCCAAGTCCAGAGTCACTTTCCCTTGGATATGCAGGTGTTTGACCATGGGTGTTTCACAGGATCATGGGCACTATTTTCTCTCTCCTAAGAAAAAAAAAATTACTCAGCCAGATAAAACAAGCAAAAAATGCTGGTTGTGCTGATTCATAAGGAAACAATTTCCCTTCTATTTTAGCACTGTACAGCAGGAAATTACTGAGTGATTTGCTGGAGGAGCAAGAAAGCCAGGATAGTACAGATTGTGCAGCATTTTTCTGGGTGTCAAATAATTCCTTCACAGCCCTAAAATTTGTGAGCAGGTTTGTGCTGCATGATATGGTGTGGACTAGAGATTCGTCCTCATCTTCAATAAGCTCTCGCTTCAGGAGGAGCATAAATGAAGAAGCCTGGAGCTCAGTGGGGCTTATTTATGCCACTGGAAAAGGATGTCTGAGGGGCACAGACATCCTCCTGGTTGCATTGGCTGTTTTGGGGTTTGTGCATCAGCTGTTGGGTGTTTAATAAACCTGKGAAATTACCCTTGGAGTGACAGTTTTGGCACCCAAGCCCAGGAGGTTTGGGATGGGCTGAGGCCCAGAAGGTTTGTTAAGGTCCTGACTCTTCCACCTGTGGGTGGAGGAGCTGCTGGGTCTATAATTGGGGCTGATTTCCCTGTCTTGTGGGGAGCTGAGGGGCACAGTGGGGTCTGGTTGGGTCTGCTCTGTATTTCTGGCCTCCTCCAGCTTGGTACCCACACTGAGCAGGGGCTCTGTGCCTCACAGGGATGTAACTGAAGTTCCRGTTCCTGGATTTTGAAGCACTTAGGAATTTCAGGAGTTTAGGCTTCACTTTGCACCTAAAAGCCTAATTTGCTGCCATAGCAGTATGATTGCCTATTCTTGTCTGCTTTTCAGAGTTGTGAAGTGGTTTCTGCCTCCAGTGAATCCTTCCATACCTGTCTCTCCTCTGCTGCTGGTCAGGCTGTTCYCTGAGTGTCACTGCAGTCCTGTGAGGGTTCAATGGCATCAGATTATCCTGCCCTTTTTGCCTCTCATTATCCCAATTAAATGATCTGCAATTCAGGAAAGACGCTATTTTGTGATGCTTGAAAAGGCCAGTTCTGAACTGAAAATTCAGAACCACAGGGTTTGCTTCCCAAACCTTTTGCACTTTGAAGAGCATCTTGGTGAAGGATTAGCTCAGATGCAGTGACCTTCACTTTTGGTTTCTGAGATTGTGGTCATCCTTGTCTGTGTGCAGYTTTTCATGCTAAGGGAACATTAAGCCAAGCATGTGCTCAGATATGGAAAAACAAAGCCATGGAGGCTGGGGGATGTTAAAGATCACAAAGAGTATGAGGTTGAGCTGGGCAGAGGGGACTGAAGGAGCAGCACAGCCATCCCCAGAGAGGTGCTTCCTCCCTCCCTGTGTCCCTCTGCTCAGGAGGTCAGCAKCAGGAACTGTCCCTTCTGGCCATCCTTGCAAACTTCTGCATCTTTATAAATTTCTCAAGAAAACATTTTCCTATCTTTCCTGGTTGGGGAAGAAACAGCCAATCCTTCAGTGTAAAAGGGCATAGGAATGGGGATGCTGTTCTTCTGGCATGTTAATGAAGTGAATCCTAGAARCCAGCTGAGGAGGTTCCTAGGCAATCTCTTTCCTAACCCAGGGATAAGTTGCCTAAGTATGCAGGAAGAGTTTTCTTGCAACTCCAAAGGCATATCTCCAACCTGTGAAGAGCTTCCCCCTGTCTTCTGGTTCCTCTTATGTTGTTATTGCCAGAGAGTAGTGTTAATTGCTGAGCCCTGTGGAAAGGGGAGTGTCTGGATGGTCTGGAGTGCCGGCAAAAGGAGTGTCACACATTTCAAAGTGTTTGATAAACAGGGGAGCAAAGGCAGATAACAGCATCAAAGCCCACGCTGTGCTCTCCTGGTSTAACAGGCAGCTTTGGAGAGAGGGAGCAGATTGCTGAAGGCCATCATGTTACTGGAGAACATGAACCTGCTTGACTGGTGACCCAGCTGCCCCAAAAGGTGATGGACAGTGCAGAGGGAGGCACTAAGAGGACTATTGCACTTCACATCTTATTCTTTAATGCACTGCCTTCTAGAAAGGAGGTGTGAGCTAACATGGAGAAAAAGAACCCTGTTTAATGGTTTAATGTGTTAAAGTTCTGAATATTCATTGTTTATATCCAGACCACTCCAGTGTTTCAAGTGTGAGAGCTACAGGTTGATTCAAAGCTTTTATTAGAGAATTAGGTTAATTTGAATCAAAATGCCTATGTAAAAAATTTGAATATCATCCAAYAGAAAGTGTCTGTCATGCCTTGGCAGCTCATCTTCAGACAGCAGCTGCATACTGATAAAGTGCTCATTGAATAAGCATCATCCAGTCCTAGAGAAGAAACAGAAGTCCYGATGGAGAAATAGTACTGTGTAAAAGCAGACTGTCATCAAACAGACACATGAGCAGTCAGGACTCATGTTGCTCAAGAGATCTTCCCTCTGGTGCATATCCATTAGTGCTGCTCTAGCTCTGAGCCCTAGTGAGGGCTCTGCCGAGGCACCTGYCCGTGGATGCAATTGCAGGTGAGTCTGGAACAGTCCTGAGCAGGGAGAGGATGCTCTGAACYTGTGGTACCTGTCTGCTGTGCTAAAGGACCCCGAGCTGCTGCGGTTCCTGGCAACAGCTATAGCTGGAACCTCCCAGACCTGTGGCCATTGTTTTGCTATTCCTATTTCTCCTCACAAACACACAACAGAGTCTTCCTTTTTTAAGCCTTTCTTCAAGCTATCCGTGTGTTTGAGCCCAATCTCATATTAAGGAGGGRAGAGAGAAAATTRCTCACTGAGCAGCCTGGCAAAGAAYCTCASTGCTGAAGGTCTTCATCCTCCTCGCCACTACAACAAAGGCACTCAGGCCTTCCAGTGCTCCATCACAGTCCTGACTGACTGGAGTATAAAACACARGCTGGTGATCAGTTGTGGGTGGTACAGCTGCCTCCAAAGCCACACCAAGATATAGCACATCAATAAGCTTCTGGCACATGGGWGATCTGACATTTTATTATCACCTGAGCTGCAAGCAAAGCAGAATTGTAATGGCTCATCTTTTTTCACAGCTGCCACACAACTGCAACACTGAGTTCTGCACCTTCCCACTTCCCAGGGAATTCAGGATTGTCTCCTGAATCAGAATGGGAGKGCTTAGACTGCCAAAATAAGGAGCCAGCTCAAGATCTGTGGTGCACCTCTGCTCTCAAATGAGGTCTTCAGTGCTGACAACTGACCGTTTTCTTCACAAGAGTGTTTTAGAGTTTAGGTCCACAAATCAGTTTAGCTGGTCTAAGCCAGCCATCCCTCCATCCCAGCAAGCCACATCAGGGTCACTGACCTGCACTCASTTGTTTCACTTAGATTATACCCCTGCTTATTAGCACAAATGAGCTGAATAGAAAGTGGAAAATGGCTCTTGGAGCCCAGCACTTGGCATTGAATTCTCTATACAAAAAGGAAATGCCTGTCTCTTCAGTTTCTTTTCATTTTTTTGTTCACCATTTCTTAAGTGAACAAAGAGAGGTTCCCGGTGATCCTTCTTTGCAGCCATTCATGTGCCTCTGGGAAAGGTTTGGCTTCTGTGCTTGCCAGGCTAATCAAGGAAACAGAAAACRCAGAACATTAGTGCATTTAAATCYCAGGCACTCTAAAGTCTCACGAAAATAGAAAAAATGTTTGGCAGATACACCCACCTGATGCCCACAGCCTCGAGGGCCTCAGTTGGGAAAGAGTAGACAGAAGGGGCTTCTTTGAGATGAAGTTTCCTGACTGAGATATTAGCTAGGGCAGGGAAAAAAAAAACAAAACCAAAAMCAGAAGAGGATAGGACCTGAGTTCCATGTTGGATAAGACCCAAATACAGAAATTAATTCATCACCCAGGGTAATTAGGCTTTGTAGACAGGAGAAATGGGTTTCCAAGGAGGATCCAGGAAGGCTTGCCGGAGGCCCCAGCGCCAAGGGGGATGGCACTGAACTGACAAATGCTTTGAAATCTTGCTCTGTGTTTCTTCCTGGGAAAAGCCTTCAGCAGAAACAGCAGTAATTCCTGTGGTCTCTGCATTGTTGCCCAGCAGAAGCCCCCTGCCATGAGTGGGTCTCTCTGTGCTCCTGAAGGCTCTGCAGCTTCATGGTCAGGGTTTCAGGGTTTCAGGGATGTGCTGAGCAGGAAGAGTGGGCAACCCTTGCCAGCATTCTCTCCCCATCTCTGCTCCTTGTAGCCATGGCCCAGTGGTGCCTGTCCCAGAAGCAGCCCAGAAGGGTTTGTGTCACTTCTCCTTCCTGAACATCTCAAAAGCAAGAAGGGCTTTTGTAATTTTTGCTCTCACACCTGGAAAGGGAGGAACCCCACAAGACTGTGATTTACATCAATCCCTGGAGCAAGAAAGATGAGTAGRAGCAAGAAATCAGCATTCCTGAAACCTCTCATGGTACCTGAGGTACCTTAGCTCTGGAGTGGAGGAACAGCCTCTCCTCTGTTCTGACAGGTACTGAACTCTGAGCAGAGCTCCCTGCATCCAGGAGAAATCCAGGAATTTCAAAATGGAGCCAAGCTTCATTTTGGCAAGGAGAATATTTCCCACTGTGATTGGGGTGGGACCCAGGCCCTGCAGAACCCCAAACCCAAAGGGCTCCAGCCCAGCACCAGCTGGGGGGCTGAAGTGTGACCTTGCTGCCAGTGTGACAGCCTGGGAGRCTTTTTTAGCTGAGCTCCCTAATAGTAGGTTGGTTGTTTTCGTGTTTGTTTGTTTGTTTGGGATTTATTTTTTTTTAAATTCAATCTTCTTGTTTAATAAAATGGCATGTTTTTCYCTTGAGCTGGTGCCCACCCATCACTGCTCTTCTGATCTCTTTGCTGGAGGAGATGTTCCAGTGGCCAAGGGCATAGTGATGCTGGTGGTTGGAGACCAAGGGAACTCAAAAGAGCAAGACACAGACCTTCAGGTATGTCCTTTCTGGTTTTGCTGATTCCTGAGCTTGCTTTCCAATCACTGTTTCACAGGATTTAAGTACAAAAATTTTTGTACTTAATAAATAGAAATAATATATTAATATTGTGAAGAGGAAAAACCTGCCCCAGCTTTACCCAGTAGTGATATGCACATAGATGAGCCTTGACTTCACCCTGTGGGCCTGTTTCAGTTTAAGTTGTTCAACATTCTGCWGATAAACCAGTGAAAGCTGGCGCAGGTAATGTGTTTTGCGGAATAATTGCAGCTGGGAGCAGAGGATGCTGGCTGGCAGTGTTCTACAGCCCTGTGCYGGCTGGGTGGTTTTTGTGTCGATTTCTTGCCTGGATTGTTTAGAATTCTGCAGCAGTGAGTAAAGAAATGGAAAATTACTGCCTTGTCCGCAGTTGTTACAGAAATCGAAGTCTCCAAGTGGCCCTGGAAATCTTCATGCTGCTTATTTGCGGGGCCAGAGCTTACTCCTCAGTGTTCTTGTTTAGCTTCTCACACTGAGCTTTTGAGACTCCAATTTGCTCCAGTGACAGATTTTGGTGAGTCACCCCAGCACTACCTGGCTGCTCTAGGGGCAGAGGGGCAGCATGGGGCTGCACAGGGATGTGCCTGAGCAACCCCAGCACYCTCCACTTTTGCACAGCAGTGGGAAATGACCCTTTCATTCTAAACCTGTCCAGCCATTCCTTTTCATTGCGGTTCCTTGAAGTCCTTCCATGGCCATCCATGTGTGCCACACAGGCAGAGTGGCAGCCAGTGACTTTCTGACACATCTGTCTGACCTGAAGGCTGCCCCGTGCCCACCATCCCACCCAGCTCAGTCTCTTCAAGAGCCTTTGCAGGGGAAACCAGTGGAAATCYTCCTAGGGATTCAAATTCATTATCCATGTGCCTCTTTTCAACAAGGAGGTTTTTCTCTCTAACATATAATGTCTGGAGTTTTGCTCCAGTAAATCACAGTGTGTATTAATCATTTTTTCCAGGCTCTTTGGAAGAGTATTTGGATGTAAAATAAATGGGATTGCCCCTGGAGCCCCTTTCTAAAAGGATGCCCTACTGGCCATTTTCTGTGTCCTTGGTGGTAGTTTAACTCATAATTTAAAAACATGATAATCAGTACTTTTGTGTTTGAGCTCTTTAGACCACTGGAAAAGCGCCATTTGGATTATGCTCTTCAGATTTTATTACTGTAATTTCATAACCTTTTTCGACTGAATGAGCTGAAAATTAAGTTTTAAATGCTTCAGCACAAGTGACTGTCAGAATTGCCCCTCCTTTCCTGGCTGTTTGTTGTCCTGTTTCCATGTGTTTGCAAACCCAGAGCGATGGACTTTTGAGACCCTGCAGCACCTGCTGCAGCTCAGCTTTGCTGAGGCTCCTGGCTCATTGTCCCTCATGAGTAGCCACGGGTGCCATCAGCCTCTGCATGACTGTCCCTTGCCAGCTCAGGAAACTTCAGCCTCTGTCATATCTCTTCCTTTGGTCAGAGCTGCACAAAGGACGAGGTTTTGAAGTAAGTATGTATTGTACCACTACTTTTCAAATCTTATCTTCATTCCTYCCTTCCTTTGGTGTGTGAGTCATCCCAGCAAACCTGTCGTGCCTTAAATTAATTGAGCCTTGGAAGGGAACAGAGATAATGAGCCATTCCAAACTGGCATTTCTTAAAAGCCAGGGAATGTACAGCACATGGTAGGGTGCTGCTTGAGTCTGCCTCACCTTGTCAAATACATCCTGAGCTCATCAAGGGATGTGTGTGGTGTCTGTTGGCTTCTGGCCTCCACTCCAGACACCTCAGAAGGAAAGCTGTTTTGAAAAGGTCCTGCTTGTGGAGCTCCAGCTCTCTGGCCTCAAACCAGTGATGCATATGCAGAAGGGGTGACTTCAGACACCGTGAGATGTGYACAAGCTTTGAACTGTTCATCAAAGGCAAGAGGGCTCCTTGTGAGCTCAGTGCAGTGGGGTGTGAGTGTGGGTTGTGTGTAGTCCCTGCTCACTGTTCTTGTGCCTGTGCAGAAGGACTCAAAGGGGCTCTGTCTGGTGCCCTGCAGAGYGAGCTGCAGGCAGAGATCACGGAATTAGTGTCCCCGATAACAGCTCGCATGCATATCATACACAGAAAGTGACTTACCCCTTCCACTCTTGGCCAAATCCCTTTCATTAGCAAAGAGTTTTCTGCTAAGGAAAAGTAGATTTTTGGGGTTTTTTGTTTGTTTTTTTATTTTCTGTCTTAACTACCATGGAGAGGGGGAGAAAAGCCAAAGAACTTCCTAAAAAGAAAACACACTGTAAGGTGTGTCCAAGGCTGGGAGGCTTCTGAAGCCGAGTTCCCCCCAGCAAAAGACAATGCACATTGATGGGTTGAATTCCCTCACAAGTGGCCTGTACCAACCAACACAAATGGCAGACAATGATGGCCCAAGCCATGGCCAGGCTGGAGYACTCAGAGCTGGCAGGACACCACAGGTAGGAGCTGGCTGTTATTGTTACTTGTGTGGTTTCACATCCCCTTGAAAATCAGGGGRCCAGCAATAAGATGGGAGTTGGGTGTGCTGCCAGTCATTCTGTATGACTTTCTTCCAAGGAGGAAAAAAAAGAAGTCTGAAGATCCAGTCCCAGTGGGTCACTAGACAAGACCCATCAGTGCGGGGAGGGRACATAGTTACAATGGTAAATTAGTTCTCTTTGTTCTGTCACTCAAGCCTTACAGCTGAACCTCAAGGGCTATCAAATCCATTTTAAAGCTTTTCTTTTCCAAGCATCCTGAAGTTCCATCATTAATAGCTTTTATGTACTTGCCATTTGTATTTTGAATAATAAAGCCTAAATTGTAACTGTTCACAGGACATCAAATGCAATTGCTATGGCATTGTTGCCCTTTTCTTATTTCGCTTTTTGAAGCCCATTTTGTACAACTTGCCACTCCACCCACGAATCTCAGAGCCAGTTAGAGCACCGTTCCCATGTCAGTGGCAACTAATGCTGAATCATATTCTGTCCCTGGGGAAATTGAGCTTTGGTTGGGCAAGTATGTGCCCTTCTCAGTTGCTGCCCCCTGAATTTTAATTTGATTTAAGTTGGAAGATTAATTTAGAATTTGGTTGTATTTTCTGTTCTAGATCTGCAATGTCCATTGCTACGAAATATGGTGTGTCCATACCAGGTGAGGGGAGCCTGAAAGCCTCTGTGGAGCTGCTAAAACTCAGGCTGGAGAGAAGTCCCAGCAGCACACAGAGGGCTAGGCTCAGGTGGAAGTGCCTGGTGACAAAGCTCTCACCCTGCTGCCACCTCAGGCAAACCTGAGCTGGGTTATAACATGTGTCTGGGCTGTGCACATTGGGTAGCACATGCAATGTAAGGCATGATAATAAATATTTCAGGGGCTCAGTTATACTTTTTGTRCCCTAGAATCTGACAGACAGACACYAATATCTGARAGCAAAATGAAGAGTTCTGCAGCTCCTCAGTTCCAAAGCCTCCTGGTGTCTGTGTATCTGCACTGTTATTAATTCTTCTGTCCACAGGGAAACCAGCCCTCCAGAAAACAAAAAGACCTTCTGACATATAAGAGTGAGACACAGAAAGAAAAGACACTGAATACCTTTAATACCTCCAGCCTGTAAAGTCTCCTCAGAGACAGGCAGGTAACTGGAATTTTGCTCCAGGACCGGMACAAAACTCTAATAATTTTATTCCACAATGCAGCCATTCCTGCTCCTGAAGTGTTTTGTCCTGAGAACTAAAAAAGCAAACAAGCATCAATCAGAGATTTATCTAATGACGTGGAAGACATGGGACCTGCAGTTCCATGTTGTTATTAGGGAACAAACAGGACGACCGGAGCTGCTTATTGAACCGGACTGGGCTGTTAACCCCCGGAGTCAGAATAAAAGGAAACCGCGGCACCAGTTAAACCCTGGAAACGGCTCCCGGGACCGGCGGCGCTCCGCCCGTGCCTTCTTTTATGAATGAAGCAGCTCTGCCCCTACCGGAGGCTCCACCCCCACCGGCTCCACGTGCGGAGGGGCCGGGGGGTGCGCGGGGTGCGCGGGGAGAGGGGCGCGGGGTGCGGGGTGCAGGGTGGAGAGTGCACGGTGAGAGGGGTGTGCGAGGTGCGCGGGGAGAGGGGTGCGCAAGTTGCGCTGGGTGCGCGGGGAGAGGGGTGCGCAAGTTGCGCTGGGTGCGCGGGGAGAGGGGCGTGGGGTGCGCGGTGCAGTGCGGAGAGTGCACGGTGAGAGGGGTGTGCAAAGTGCACGGGGTGTGCAAGGTGCGTGCAGAGCGCGGTGTGCGGGGCGCGGGGTGCAGTGCGGAGTGTGCAGGGCGGGGTGTGCGGTTGCGGGGTGTGCACTGCGGGGTCTGCGGGGTCTGCGGTGCGGGGTTTGCGGCGTGTGTGGTGCGGGATGTGCGGAGTGTGCGGTGCGGGATGTGCGGAGTGTGCGGTGCGGGGTGGGCAGCGCGGGGAGCCGGAGGAGCCGCTGCTGCCCCTTGGGACCGGGCGTCGACGGGGACAAAAACGGCCGGGCAGTGTGAGGTAACTGAGAGGGGGTAAGGGTAAGAGTTAGGGAGGGCGCTAAGGGTGGGGAATTTGGTTTCTCCTTGTGGTTGTAGTGTGCAGGGAACTGGTGTGTAACCATGATGTAATGTATGCACTATCACGTACAGACCTATCTGGTCTGGGAAGTGAAGCGTTGGTTTCTATTCAGAATGCAGATTGTTGCTGGAACGGTATCTTTGTCTGTTCTTAGAGTGGAAGGTGAACATTTCTGCATTGGGAAGAAACTTCTGCAGCAGCAGCACAGGATGGTCAGGCAGCCTGCTTGAGCCCAGAGCTCACCTGCAAAGCTCTTGCTCTTCTTGATATAAGAGAGAATGTGTGTTCCCAGACCAGCCTCTTTCTGACATACCTGGAACTGCTCCCCAGCAGGGAAGACTGCACTTGACCTACCATGCCTCTCTCACTGCTTCAGCCATACAGGTCACAGGTGATGGCGTATCGTGAGGAGTTTGACCACTACTCTTCCCTGGCCAAACTCATGTCCATCTACCACACAAGCAACAGAACCATCTTCAACTGGACAGAGAGCCGCATTGTTGAGTGGGAGAAATTTGCTGAGCTGGCTAAATATGAGCCAGAATCCCAGAAACCAACAGTGAAAGCTCTCCTAATCGTGGCATACTCGATCATTATCATCATGTCTCTCTTTGGGAAYGTGCTGGTGTGCCAYGTGGTGCTGAAGAACAAGAGGATGCACTCAGCCACCAGCCTCTTCATAGTCAACCTGGCCGTGTCAGACATCATGATCACGCTGCTCAACACACCTTTCACCTTGGTAAGTAGCTGGTGGTGCTGTCCCTTCAGCCAGRACAGGAGTCTCCCACACACCAGAACTCTGCCTGGTGGTCATATTCTTCCCATGCATCCCTTCCTAGGGCTGAGCAGGAACCCAGCACCACCAAGTCTAATTAACAAYCCTGCCAGGCAAGTAAAGCACTGTTCAGCAAACTGTGGGCTCTCTGTTGCTCTCTTAGACTCTGTAACTCKTAGAAACTCTGAAGTCTCTCCATGTGTGCTACCAAACCCTAATAAGAGCTTCTTGAGGAACAAGTGCCTGGGTGAACATGTGATTTTACAGTGCACTGTCACTTAGTGGGTCAGAACAGTCTGAATGCCAGACATACTGGGTGACTGAAAGAAAGTAGTCAAGCTTTTCAGACATGCCAGCTGAATAAAGGTTTCAATGAAAGCTCTCCAGATTTGTCGGTGGGGTTGATATCAAACCTTGGTTCACTTTTTCCAAATATAGTTGTTAATGTAATAGAAAGTTAGTACCACAAAAAATGTCTGTAGAACAACCAGGGAGACAGTGGCAACAGCACTCCATAATCTGTGGGGTTTGACCCTATAAACACTTCCTTAAAGGTGTTTCAAAGACCAGAATAGCTGATCTTTCTTTAGGTTTCAGGTGAAGCTGGCTCTGAGCCAGCTCAGGTACCAGCCAAGGGATTTCCCCATGGATTTGTTTTCAGCACGTTTTTTAGCTGATGAGCTGTTGTTTCCCCTCAGGTCCGGTTTGTGAACAGCACATGGATCTTTGGAAAGGCCATGTGCCACATCAGCCGCTTTGTGCAGTACTGCTCCCTCCACGTGTCCACACTGACCCTGACGGCCATCGCTCTCGACAGGCACCAGGTGACACTGCCTGTCCCTCTTCCTTCCAGAGCTCTGGGAGGAGACTTGAGCTGTGTGAAGGTTTTACCCATGTCTGTCTGTGGCCATGACAAACACTGGCTGTGTGTCCAGTGCAGGGCAGAAGGGCTGCCCAGGCTGTGTGCTTGTCCCTAGCAATCAGTCCCCTTTCCTGTATATTGTCAAGTGGTAAGTCCCAGACTATCGGATTTTACAAGCCTAAAGATCTAACAAAGAAAATTTCATGAAAGGTGAGTTGCTGCCTCAGCAGAGGAGAGAAAAGCTCAGCTTCATAGGCCCAGCTAGAACAAGAGACATTTCTTATATAGTTCATMCAGAATAAACAAACACCCCTGAGTGAAGACACTTATGTAGATATCTTCTCTTTTTTTGACCTRATGTAACCCCCAGCTTAAGGAAATTTTTCTCACAGAACAAGACAGAGGATGAAATTTGAAAGCTTTTCTGAGCAGACTGAGAAGTTCAATGTTTCCATTTTCCAGGTCACTCTAATGTACAGGATATTTTCCTAGTCACGGCTGTCATTTTCCTATCATTAGCTGTGTTAGGTTATGTCACAAACCGCCCACCCCCCATGAGGGCTGTGAGGGGCTTTGCTTCCCACAGGAGAAGAGTCACRGCAGAGTCTCTGTTGCAGGTCATCCTGAACCCTCTGAAGCAGAGGATGTCTCTGACAAAGGGAGCACTGAGCATCTCTGTTATCTGGCTGATGGCAACCTGTTTCTCSCTGCCCCATGCCATCTATCAAAAGCTTTTCCAGTATAACTACAGGTGAGTGATCTCCCCTTCCCAGTGAGTGTGTGGAGCTCTGCATGCACCCTTATGCAGTGCTGCTCATCAGGGAGGGTGCTGGAGCATCCCAGSCWTGGGGAAGGGYGATGTGGGATGAGAGGGAGTTGGTKTATGAGATCCACTGCCCAYAGCAGAGACTGGRGCTGTGGAAGAGCTGCCYGGCCTGCCATGGGGCACACTGAAGCACCGGTTGTGATACTTCCCTGTATTTCTTCCACGTGGATTTATGAAACAGAACCAGCCCTCCCTGAAGTTTGAGATTCCTCTGCCCAATGTTACACCAATGAGAAAAGCAAAAAGAAGCTCCTACCCCCTTCTCCATGGAGCAGGACTGTGGGGGACCAGTGTGAAGTTGCAGGGGGACCAGTGCTTTGGCAGGATCCGGAGCTGCCCTGGTGTGCCATGGTGCCTCCCCAYAGCAAAGGGAACTCTTTGCTTGGCTGAAGATGAAGAGAGCAGATAAAGTGAAATTTCACACCCACATGAGGACTAGTGAAATATCAGAAAAAAAGAGAAGGTTCTGATGTAAAGTGATGTAAAGAGAAAGAAAGAAAAAGGAAAAAAAATCAGAAGCAGAAGCTTATCCCCTCAAAAAAGGCCCAGCAATGGCACTTGTCTCTGCTGTCACCCTCTGCCAGGGAGAAATACAGAACCCTGACTTTGGGCTTGCTTTGCCCTTGTGCTCCGTTCCTCTGTGGTACCCAGCCTGTTCTGCCCCTCCTGTCCCCACCACCCTGTGGCATTGCTGTGACCTTTTCTGTCTACAAAACAGTCCGTAACAGTACCCAAGCGGGATTTTTGTGGCGGGTGTCACGCTGCTGGTGCTGCCCTTCRCAGGAATGCCAGCCTCCAGGCCAAGGGGATAATCTTACCATGACCTGTATTTTCAGGCTGAGATCAGCATCCCAGGGAGTGGGGCAAGGAGACACTGATAGGCAGCAGGAATGAGATTTCTATTGTAGACATTGACCTTCTGTATAAARACAAATCTAATTTGCTTCAGCCCAGCCAGGTCCCTCCTGTTGGCAAAGCAGGAGAGCGTGAGTGCCTGCATAGGCTGTCACTGCTTTTGGTGTACGAGGGGCTGGAAGTGTGATGGGGGCTTCACAGCCCTCCCCTGCCTGTGCTTGTGCCTGATGTGACTGAGATGCCCAGGGGATATCATACCTCCAACTGTCCAGACTGTAAACAGGGCAGGGTTACTCTGTGCTTGCGTTGCTCTGCAGCTGTGCTTGGGGATTAGGGAACAAATTGCTCATGAATGAACAAACGCTACGATCTGTTTCGGGGCACCTGTCTCTGCTCATCCTTTGGCATGGCCAGAGGAAACCGAGCCCTGTGTTGGCATGAGGCAGCTCAGCGATATAAGGACTTCCAGGACATGCTATTCCTGTCCCTGCTTTCCATTGAAAAAAAAAATCCCAGTTGCAATATTGCTTTTAATAGTTCATGCAGGGCCAGGGCTACTGAGATTCCTACCAGGGAGTGGTTGGGGTTCTGGGATGGGAAATGGGCTCTGCCAACATCAATCTCTCATGTGGCTGCACTACACACAGCATGTCTGAGTCCCTGATCATATCAGAATTCACCAGAACAGTGTCTTGTCAGATCCCCTTTAGCAGGTCCCCAGTGGTGAATCAGATCCTGGGGAGGAAAAGGCTGAGTTCAGTAAGGATGATTTTCCCTTCTGCATCAGTTCCCCTCTTGAGTGGCATCTCCAGGTCCTCTGTACTTGGTGGACCCATTGTCACTCCTCTGACCTCATGCCCTGCTGCAGTCACCCATTCTCAACACTCTCCTGTTTGTGGCATGAAAGGCAGCTTCAGCAGTTGAAAACAGGATATTAAAGATATTTATCAGTACTGCAATGAATAGTATAGCTTGATGGTGACTAAAATCTACGCTGAATAGAGGAGAACAGAAGACAGGGGCTGAAGAGAGAAGAGTAAAATAGAATAAGAGGAAGAAAAAGAGAGGGGAAGGGAAAGAAAAGGAGAAAACATCCACAGGAAATAAATGTGTGAGTGCTCCTTTCTCTTAATATTCCATCACTTCCAGTCACCAACTGCAGGGTGTGGAGGGGCCAATATTGTGTGGTGAAGGGTGCTGGGGCTGGGAGCCACTGCTGACCAGGCAGTGGGAACACACTCAGATTCTGGGGCTGGATGGGATGGGATAGGTGTAAGGGGCTGTTAAAATGAGTCGTTGTGTATGGTTACACTCMATCCTCCTGTCAGTTAATTGTCAATGGTTCAACTGGAGCCAACTGATGAATTATCACACAAGTTTTAAGATGTATCAGGAAGGTTGTAGGAGCTGATGGCAAGGGAGTGGTGGGTAGGGCAGAGAAGGGAAGGGAGGTGGGTTGGTTACACCTGTGAGGTTTTCTCACAGCTCCTAGCCTCCAGAAACCCATTCCTTCCCATCYAAAACAGGTTTGGCTTACAGCTGCTGCAGCAGCTCCTGTGCTGGGGGTATGGCAGGGCGAGGGATCCTCACTGCTGGGGGCACAGCACGGTGGGTGCTCACATGCAGGAGCTGCTGSTCCACCCTGAGAGAGACATGTCAGAGCTGTGGCTCAGTGTCCTCCCTCTGCCTACAATACACCTCTGAGCAGGTGGCTGTGGGCAGTGTGAGACCCCCACTGTGGTTTGCTATTGCATTTAACAGCAATAGCCACAGGCTCTATCTGTGTTTCTTTGTTTTCAAGGGAAGCCACTGTCCGGAGTCTGTGCCTCCCTGATTTCCCTGAGCCTGCAGAGCTGGTGTGGAAGTATCTGGACCTGTCTACTTTTATCCTTCTTTACCTTCTGCCTCTGCTGATCATCACTGTCACCTACATGCGCCTGGCCAAGAAGCTGTGGCTCCGCAATGCCATCGGGGACGTCACCACGCAGCAGTACGTCATCCACCACAGGAACAAGAAGAAGAGCATCAAGATGCTGATGCTGGTGGTGGTGGTCTTTGCRGTCTGCTGGTTCCCCCTGAACTGCTACGTGGTGCTCATCTCCAGTCTGGGCATCAAGACAAAGAACTCGCTCTATTTTGCCCTGCACTGGTTCGCCATGAGCAGCACCTGCTACAACCCCTTCATCTACTGCTGGCTGAACGAGAGTTTCCGCACGGAGCTCCGGTCCCTGCTGTGCGTGTGCCAGAAGGTGCCACAGGCTCAGGAGCAGGAGCTGCCACCCAGGGCTGTGTCCTGCCGTGAGGCGTGGCTGGAGCAGGCCAGGTGCAGGAAGGGACCTGCCTCCCAGGCCAGCTGCTCCCCCAGGAACCCCTCAACAGCCAACACGGACCTGTGAGCCACGGGGCTAAGGGGGGTTATCCGGCTGGGGGAGGCATCAGAGGGCATCTCCCAGTGTCCCCTCAGGAACCAGCATTGCTGCTCTGCTGACTTTGGCCGGTCTCACTGCAGCCCCTCCTCTGYTTGGCATGGTGGGCACACAGCCTCTCCAGCACTTTCCCAGTAAAACCCATGCTGCAGCTGGCCCAGGGACAGGAATATGTACAGGGGACATAGACCTTCTCCAACACGGTGACCTGCTTTCAGATTTTCCTTTTTATTGCTAAGAGAGGGAGTAGACCTGGGTTTCTGTCACTGGCCTAAGTCACTGACCTGTAACATGCCATAACATGGGGCTCTGCACATCACAGGATCCATTATAAGTGTTTGAAGGAAGGCCTTGGACATCCAGATGAACTCCATCCACAGAAGTATCACCAGATAGTATAGCAAAGCCTCCCAGCAGAGGTAAGGATTGTTAACAGCAATTTTCCCCTCAGATGCTGATGCTCCTCCTGCCCTGTCTCTGTCCCACCCACAGCAGCTGGAAGCCAGCCCTAACCAAGGGGAGCAGAGATGTGCCCCAGGAGCCATGGCTGTAGGCTCAGATGGCATGATGATGGACTAATRTAATCCAGTGAGATGTTCTTTTTATTATAAATATATTAATTCAGGAAAGAGAGCTACACTGGCACTTTGTAAAAGGCCACAAAATATTTCATCAGGGCTGTAGCATTCACCCACTCAAGAATGGAATCATTCTGCATTGTTACTAGTTGCTGTAAAAGTCCCATTTAAACAACAGGAGGGCAAGAAAGTGCTGGAAGGAATGTCCTGTGAGAAACAACTGAAGATTCTGGGGCTGTCTAGTTGGTGCARACCAGGTTATGGACTCCAGTAGCTGAAGGGCAGCCATGAATGCTGGGGGGTTCCTGGGTCTGCCCTGGTGATAGTCCRGACAGAACTTCTGCATAGAGAGGCAGTGAGGGGGCCAAGTGGCTTGAGGGAATAAGGACATACTCCCATCATCTTCCCGGAGGAGGATGAGCCAGATCAAAGAAGGGAAACTTGAGGACTGATTTTTTTTTTTTTTTTTTTATGTTCCATTTGCACAGTGAGAAGGAACAGGACAGAAGGGAAGAGAGTCGTTGCTTCAGGCCACTTGACCCCAGCTGGGCACCTCATCTGTGCACTGCAATGCACACCAGAAGAAGACAGCAGAGCACGAGGAGTGGCAGCAGGGATGGTTGAATACTTGGTCCTTGAGAGACGTTGCTTGGAGCTCAACAATCACTGAATTTGGGAATTCAAAGCTGCCTGTGCTGGGTGTCAGCGCTGTCCTCGCTCAGTGTAGAGCAGGGTTTGTTTTCAGTCATAAAGTATTGTGAGTTTTTCAAAATGTGAAGATAATCTCCAATTAATGAGCATCACTTCATTTAATTATTAAGAGAAGCTATCATTTGCTTTTTTATTGTTCCTCACCCCTCATTAGCTTTTGCTGAGCAGCTCTCTAACTGCCATATATTGTCTTTCATATTTCTTAGCTTTGTTTTCCTTCCTTCCTTCCTTTCTTTAAATGGCTTAATAACCTTTTTTTCGGGAGGAATCAGACCTTATTCCAAAGAAGAGGGTCTCTCCACACTCCCTACTCCCTTGATCTTCTTCTAATCCCTGTAGTTAGCCATTTCTTGCTGTGAGAAATAACCTGGCTGGTTTTCTTCCTTGGATCTGTCAATTGCAGCATCTCCTCATTGCTGAATTTTTCTCCCCTAAATGGGCAGGATGTAAGAGCTGACTGTATCGAATCTCTGTAACAGCTCAGCTATCTGGACTGATAATTATCAATGCCTGAGTGAGATTCAGAGCCTCACACACTTTGCCCAGTGCCTCGAGGCTTCTGCATCACTTAAAGATGCCCTGGCCTCCAACAGCTCTCAGGCAAATATAGAATGCACAATGTTAAAAAAAAAAAAAAAACAAAAAAAAACCTGAGTGATGTTTGACTAGGGCAAGGACAGTGCCTGGGAGKCAGGAGGGTGCACCCCTGCTGGACTCCAAGCCAGGATCTGGAAAAGAGAATMAGTGAAATTCAGCTTTTGCTGGGTCTGAGTCAACTGCAGGTAATGAGATGCTTAAACATTCCTCAATCTGTATCCAGTCCTGCTGCCCACCAGTGGGAATRGCTTCCTGAGYSRYGCAGGAGGTGGCCYGGTRACSGAGATCCAGGGGACATCTCCCAGARGAGRGACCCCGGCTGCCYGGGGTGTGCTCCCGGTCCCAGCYGGACAGYGCTGRTGGGCACAGGGYCCTGCAGSAGCAGCGCASTTTGCTCCCTGCAGACCCAGGCTGGAGCCGGACAGGAGTGTGGGATGAGAGGAGAATCCCCCCGGGGAACCTCTGCTATGAGGAGCCCCCTCCCTCCCTCTTCCTGTCTGCAGATGGAACCCTCACCCTGCGCCCTCGGTGGCTGTGGCGCGGCCCCCTGGGCAGGAGAAGCCCCCGGGAGGCAAAACCCAGAGGGAGAATTTGGAGGGCRGATTATTGAAACACTGAGTCACCASGAGTCTGCTCCAGGGAAACTATTTGAGCACACACAAATCAGCGTGCAARGATCCAGCGAGACATGTCGGAGTGATTAACAGCCCAAATTTATTAAGGTTAGCTCATGCCAAATGCAGCAGAGTGCCTTCAGCAGAGTTGCTGATGAAGACGATAACGGGGAACAGAGTGCAGGGGATACCTGAATTCCAGAGACAAATCCTCTTATATAGCCTCCTCACATAATGAACAAAGAAACCACAACATGCCAACTAGATTAACAAAACCCTAGCAGAAAAACCCCCACAATGAGTCAGAAAATTAGCTCAGGAAGGAGAAACAGAATACAATTATCATCACTTAGCTCTTCAAGTGGAAAACAGTACGGAGGGGCTGGCCAAAGCACGCTGCAGGGATAAAAGGGAATGTCCTCAGTTAAATCCAGCTTAARCCCTGAAAGTGGGGATGTAGGTGGGCAAGTGTCAGACCATCTTCTGGCACGGAGAAATAACTCAGCATCTTAGGTCTTTCACAGACCAGGGGAGGAAGAGACAGGAAGGAGCCTGACCCTTACCTGGGAGCATGGATGTGAAGGGCACACCCCGAATTCCCGCGTGGGAGAGGATATGCAGCCGCCCTGTGCCCCAGGCAGCAGGAGAGTCTGTCCCTGGAGCCGGGGCACGCAGCTCTGCCCTCTCACCGGCTGGATCCAAGCCGCCTGCCCCCCAGCMRAACCCGCCCGATCCCCCMGCCACCTCCCCCCGCCACCRCTCCTGCGCTGCGGTGGGCAAAGGAACGCTTCTGATCTCCCAGACTTTGGATGGAGCCCAGGCAGGAATACCGGCAAGTGAGGGCAGGTTTAGCACCAGGCACAGAGTGCAGTCAGCGCTTGGTTTGAACACTGAGGGCGTTTCACGAGCTGCCCTGTCCCGCCTGTGCTCAGCAGTGATCCCCACCCCAGTGCGAGGGTCTGTTCCTAAACTGCTCCCCGGAGGTGATAGCAGAGTACTCCCAGTGCTTGGCTTTTCCCAATCTGCACTGGAGCAGGACTAAAGTCCTTTGGGGTCCCTGATGGGATGGGGCAGGGGTCAGCAGCAGGTACCAAATGCTCTGAGCAGTGCTGGGGAGAGCTGGGAGGGACCGGCCAGAGCAGGAGGGGTGCGGGTGCTGTGCCCGGAGGAGCAAACTCCACAGGCAGCAGATGAAAAGCACCTCTTGCCCTGCGCTCCATCCCTGGTATTTTGTTCTTTGCCCTGATAATAAGGGCTGAATTAATRCATTTAGCCCTTGATTGACGTTTCACTCCCCCAGCAGCACACACCAGCTGATGCTGCAGGGTTCAGCGGTGCCAAATTGCAGAAGGACACTGCGATGAGCTGTCAGTGGAGAGCAGCTGTCACTTAACCAGAGGTGAGAGAGAAAAAATWGTAATAAACCTCCAAAAAGCCACAGGCTGAACTCTGCAGGAACTACATATCTGATTGTACAAYACAATAGTCTGTCACTTGAAGGGACTTCTCCGTGACAGGCCCCTAAATTCTCGTTGGCAGATGRGAGCAGACTAATTGCTTTATAAAATTAGATGAATGAACCATCTAATGCATCTGCTGGAGACAAACCCAATTGCTTTATGGGACACTTAAGGGACAAGTACAGGGAGTGTCCCCATTAATGGRATTTCTACTTATTACTTTGCAATTAATGGGGCTTCCGAGCGTGGAGGTTTATATCCTCTATATCATTYCCACAATATCAATCCCATTTCATTGCATACATCTGTATCCAATCCATATTGTGTCCTGCAGGCCATAGATCCTTGGCAGGATCCTGTCTGCAGGGACCTGCAGTTGGTGTTTGTAGCTGACAGCAGCAACAGGGATTTTCAAAGCCTCATTTTGACCATTTCTTGCTGTTCCCACAGCATTGCAGAAGTCATTGCTGTTTCAAACCCACACTTGGAGCTAAGCTGAGCACCACAATCAGTGTGATTCCGGGGTGGCCAGACCATGGGTCCTGTTAGGAGATAATTTATGATATCTAACATAAATGATGGCAGCAAGTTTCAGAGCAGCAGATTTTGTTCCTATTTTTGAGAGAAAGACGATGCTTGTGTACAGCCACATCCTGTCTCAGGCAGTTTTCCACAGGAATTAACCGATCAATTGATCAATGGCCTCAACCTTTTGCAGCTTTCTTCTCCTTCCACAGCTTACTTTGACCTTTTAATGGTGATTCATGCCAAACATGGCAGAAATCAGAATACAAGGAGTGCCTGGATCACTTCCAGATGGATTTACCACAGTTCCATCAGCRGGGAGTTGTAGTAAAAAGCTGTATTTCACTGGGTGGCTCTGGGCTATTTCGGGCAGTTTAATTCACTTCCAAACTGTGATACACTGCTCACACATTTCACTTTCAGTTAATAAACCAAGTCCCTCCTAAAGKCTGGAAAGGAATTGAGTTTTAGTTTTTACCATTTCAGTATTACTTCCACAATACATTGTTGTTCCTGAACTCCTCTTCACAGTTTAGTTATTTAACTGTTTGTCTCCATTTTCCACCCTGTTCTGGAATTAAAGGCATCAGTTGTTCCTGCTGACGAACAGTGACTGACACCAACTGCTCCCTCATGGAGATGGCAATGGCTGCACTCCAAATAAAGSCTTTAATGCAGGATCCTTTCCCTCTTTATGTTCATGTTTCTATGGCAGGATATAGATTTTTTCCTCGTTATTGAATTTGACACACCCTGTGTTCTATTTAAGAGAATTGCACTAACTTGCCTTACTTTGCCTCCCATTCAGGAGAATGTAAGTATTCTGCTGTCCTGCACASCTTGCAGGGCTAGATGTAGGGAAATTCATCCTCCAGGAGAACTGTTTTGGTTAACAAAGATATTAAAGACCATGAATATTTAGCAATATACTCAGGCATCTCACTATAAATGGGAACATCTTCACCACTTGGCTGATTCTTGACTTCTTTGTGAAGCCAAGTGGTGAAGATGTCAAATTGGTTTTTTTTTTTGGTTTTTTTGTTTTTTTTTGCCTTTGTTTCTCCTGGGCACTGAGAAAGAAAGGGGAAGGTAGAACACATGTCCTATTTTCCTGTCTGCAGTGTTGAGCATTGCTAGCACATTCTCTGCTCCCCCTCCTCATACAAAGTGGGGGACAGGAGCCTTTCCTCCATTTCCTTTCTGTATTGATGTGTTTGTGCCCACACACACACACTCTGGACGCCAGGCTGCCATTTCAAATGTCATTTTTGGCACAGGTGCTGCAGGGCAGGAGTTGATTCTGGTGGTGCCCAGGGCAGAGGGTGTGGGGCACAGCCTTTGGGARGATCCTCTGGACAGGACCAGGACATGACCGTGGTGAGGAGCAGAGCAGCTCACGGCCCTCCTGCTCTCGATGGAGACACCCTTGTTCTGTCCCACAGGTCCTGTAGCACCTGCTGAGCACCACAATGGCCAAGGCAGGATGGGATCCCCAGCCTGGGGTCATGTCTGACTCCTCTGACTTTGGAGGTGGCCAGGGCATAGACCTGRGACATTGTGGGCTCCTCGCTCCAACATGTTAGTATTAACTGGAGGAGGTAAAAAATGATGAAAATTGGCTCTGTTATTTTACTTGATTGGGCTATTTATTTGTAATACAGTAATTCTTCAAACCAGCTGAGAGCAGAATGAGGGGGAGTGTGGAGAGGTATTGAATTGGTTATAAAAACATTTTATTCTTTTGCTAAAACTCCATCCCTAACACTGCTGCGTTGGAAGTCAAACAAGCCCAGTACCCAGGCTATCAGCTTCTATTAGTGCACAATTGTTACAGARAAACAGCCTGGCCAGGCTCAAAAACCTCATTTACCACCAGGACTCTGGGCAGGAATACAGAAATTCCACTTGGAATAATAATGTATTTTTGGTGRATAATAATTATTGGCATCAGGTTGTCCCCAATGACAGAGTGTTCTTCTGCCTCCAGCACAGTACTGGGATTGGAGCCGGATTTATTTTCCCTTAAAAATGAACCTCTGCCAATAACAGGGCTCCAGGGTTCCAATCAGGATCCTACCCGGAACACTTCATGAGTGGGGGCACCTCCTCACCCTGGCCAGCCCCTTCCACCAGCTCCCCTTTGCCACTCAGTGCTCATGGGGAGAAGRGCATGCCTTCAGAGGGGAGTCATCTGTGAGAAGGATGAAAAGACTTTGTGTGATTTGCAGTCTCACCTCAGCAGGTGTGAGATAAGCTCTGCTCAGAACTCCCTGCCCACACAAGGACAGAGCCACGGTCCCCACCTCTATGGGTACATTTCAGGGCGTGCAGGTGAGGTATCCTATCCACACCCCACACATTTCACTTGAGTYCTTTAAAGCAAACCCCTGTAAGTCAGGCACATGTGGCTCAGCAGGATTGCTGGCTGWGAGMTGTGGCTGCTGGGAGCAGCAGGACAGACGTCTGCCTTCCTGCTCCAGAGACAGCTCAAGGGAAGTTCCCGTGCGTGTGCCTTGTGTGGGCCAAACAGCATTCCCTGGCATTCCCTCTGCAGCTGGAGGCTGGCCAAGCTGTGAGTGCCTCTGCACAGCTCTGCATCCCAGCTGGAGATGTTCCTGCTGGAGCCAGCTGAGGTAAGGACGGGTACCCCAGCACCCTGACATGCTGCCAACCTCTCTGTGAAATGTGGCTGAGGCGGCACCAGGACTGGGGGTGGGAGCCAGCCTTGTTCTGGTCACCAAGGAGTGGGTGCTCACCCCACACTGCTCTGCTCACATGGAGCTCGTGTGTTCCTCTGCCAGTTCTGCCCCACAGGAGTTACCTCTTATCCCATGGACTACGAGAATCCCAAGGACTTGGAGGGGAACACGATTGGTTATCATTGSTCCTTGGGCTTCAGCCAAAAACGAGGCAAGACCAGACAACACATGTGCTCTGAGGTGAGGAGCAGACAGGGTGTAAACCTCCTGTTCACTGGGAGTTCCTGCCTTGGCTGGGAGCGTCTGCTCTGCATGGGAGGGGGCACCCCAGGGGCTGCTCAGAAGAGCAGAGCTGAGGTATGGCCAAACCCAGCCACCCTCTGCCTGCTGTGGTGTGTCCAGTCACCCGAGAACACCTGAGATTACACCCCCAGAGCCAGGAACCACTCRAAGGTAAGGCATGGCATACYYTGAATTCCCATCCCAGAAGGTAAGGCATGGCATACCTTGAATTCCCATCCCAAAAGCATGCAGGAAGCTGCTCTCCCAACAGACCTCTGGCCCTGTCCTCCTACTGTGACAGTGGCCTTGAGCAAGTGGGAGGCACAGTCAGAGCTCTGGGCTCAGGTCACCCACAGGAGGGTCACAGGACCCTGCCCACACCTCCTTGGGCTGGAGCAGGCAGGGACACAGAGATCATCACCCCCTGCAGATGTGGTGAGGKTGGGCACTCTTGGAACACCTGGGCTGCACCATGTACAACATCTGTGACAGGGGCTCCAGGCACCCACATGAACCACAGAAAAGGCTTCTTTGGAAACTGCTGATGCTGAACACCTCTGCCACTGCCATGTTTTTGTGTTYGGTGATGGAGGACAGGTTCTTCCAGACTCCAGAGGCAGTGCTGTCTGGAGCTGTTGCAGCCGGGCAAGCACTCATAGAGTCTGCCAGTCTGGACAATCACCATAGCTTTAGTTAGAATAGAAAACATCCTTCATGCTAACAACTATTTCAAATAGACCAGTGTTAGGCATGAACAAGCTTAACAAATGCTGTAATTACCGAGTTTAAACAGCAACTGTTCCTCCGTGAAACTTTGGGAATATGACTTCCTTGGGCATCGTTTAGGGGTCTCTGCCTCCCCCTGTCCGCAGGCCACATAGAGAACCACACCTGAGATTTGGCACCTCTGGAGAGAAACCAAAAGCTGATGCCTGTGGTCAGGGGAGGTGCCTGCTGGGATCCTGAGGGGATGGGCCCAGGACTGCAGCCACCCCATCCAGCAGCACCAGCTGAGCCCCTCCTGCCCATTCCCACACCAGGGGATGAGGCTGACAGCCTCAGCCAACRCAGCATCCCTCTGAGAGGTGCCCCTGCCCTGCCAGACAGGTGGGCRGGGGGCTGCAGTGATAGGGAGAGGAATCAAAACTCACCAAGCATCACCGTGTCTGGCTCCAAAATTTATTGAACTACAAAAACACAGCACTCAGCACCAGGTCTGGAGGAATGTGGGGGATCACCCCCCTTCCATTAACAGAGGGCAGGAGCTTCAGCTTCTGCTTGATTTGAACACAGACAACACCCCAAACCCAACAGAAACAATGCTACATCAGAACTACAATGGTAACAGCACARAATTTACAAAAATATAAATAACCTATTCGTAACCTTAAAGAAAAATAACATCTACCATAAAAAACAACATGTATTCCCTTGGGTAAACCATGGCTACAGAAATGTAGTGATTTTTTTTTGAAAAGCACCAGAGTCTGAAGTATTAAATAATCCAACACAGAGAGGGTATATCCCCCCAGCACTTGCAGACTCTTCCAAGAAGTGTGCCCAGATCAATAACACCAAGCTTTCTTCAGTCTTGCCTATTTCTATAAAAGCACAKTGGAGGGAGAGCTCTCATGAGCCCCCTGTTCAGGAACAGCACCCGAGGGATGTTCACCAATTGTTCACCAGAATAAACACTTTAACAACACTGAAGCATGTGCCTATTTTAAGTCTATGCTTAAGAGCTTCCCAGAACAGGGCTGGATTTAAACTTATCATACAAATTCCTCTGCAAATCAGACTTCCAGGCAAGACTGGTGTGGAGACCAATTGCTTGTAAAAAAATAACCCTGTTGCACTGGAGCGTTTCCACTGTTCAGTTGCAGCTCAAGTTTGCACAAGATGCAGAGTTATTTGATTTTTTTCACCTCTCTCTGAGCCATGCCAGCTTGGCACAAGTGGCTTCCTGAGGCTGTGACRTGAGATCCAGCACTACAGGAATTTCCCTCCCTTACATTCCATGTATTATGTTGAAAACACTATTAAAAAGCAAAAGTCAAGTATCAAGTCCATTGGTTCCCTGCTGAAGCAGTTCCCTGCCCAGGGWTCACCGTTGTTCTGATGTCCAGTCACAGCATTATCCCTGTTTTCAAGGCTCTCATGGTTCCCTGAGGGCTCTGGCTGGGCTTGRGGCAGCCTGGCCAAAGGGTCTTAGGTTGGGCTAAAGGCTACCCTTTGAACTTTTGGCCCTTGTAAACACAGCTGGATTTGTCACCAGAGCTGAAGGCAGGTGGCTGYCACAGGCACAGTGAGAGTGGGGAGCAGCCCTTGGCTGGGAGCTGGGGGTCCCTCACTGCTGAACAGCCCCATCCTGCAACTTTTGGGCAGTGTCCAGCCCTGCTGGAGCACCAAGCAGTGTGACCTGCACTGACACCACGAGTGAGGCTGTGTGGGGGAGCCAAGAACAGTTCAAACACACCCAAAAAACAGCCCCTGCCCACCAGGGCTGAGGCAGCACACTCAGTGGCATGGCCAGGGCCTGAGGGACAGTGCCAGTGGGGCAGGGGCTGTGGCATGGCACACACCACCCTACACACCCTGTAGGGCACGGCACACACCACCCTACACACCCCGTATGGCACAGCCCAGACCCACACCCAGCACAGCAACACCCAGCTCATGCGCTGCACCCTCAAGGTAGGGGTTAACTTTTGACTGTAAATAATATTGCTCAGAGACATCAAACAACRAACAGTTTGCCTTCAAAGCTAGGAAGGGAGTGGGGTTCATTTCTTTATACATGTGAGGAAAAAAACCCAAACAAATGAACTAAAGCTTCCCTCCATTTGCTTGGCCCAGAGCMCCACCCTGGCACACCAGTGGAGCTGCCCAGCATATGAAAATATCTGCAACACACACCTGTGAAATGTCCCCATTATTCACAACTTTAATTTAACAGCCCTTGCTGCCCTGACACTGCTCTGTGACATGACTGGGCTGGCTCTGCCATTCYGCCCGGCTGTCACAGCTCTGTACACTACAAGTGACCACACACTGGTGGCACCGGTGACACAGGAACACACAGGACAAGCCACCCAGTCAGTTCCAACTTCAAAGCCAGGGCTAGCAAGCTGAGCTGCAGGGAGGCTCTTACTCAGATGCTGTGGGTGAAGTTATTTTCCTTCCCGCTGGAAGTGACTGTGTCCACAGAGGGATTAAATATTTGTTGGATTTTTGTGAGGTGATTAAACCCAGCACTCTCCCTGCCACAGAAAAGCCTCAAACAGGAAATCCCTGGCCCCAGGCTGTGAGTGCTGCAGCAACACTCCCGGCTGCTCCCTAATGGCCCCAAGGGCAGCAGGAATCTGACTAATCCTGACCCCACACAGCACGAGGTTCAACGCTGTGGGTCTTGGGAGCAAAGAGCGATGAAATGACCTTGACTGTGGAAGAAACAAACAGAGAGGGAAAGCACCAGGTCCGGCTGAAACTGCCCGTGCCTTTGCTTATCTAACACATCCTGGGTGTGTTCGAGTCCCARCATCATTAAACCGGGAAGGAAACACCAGCAGCTATTAATACCCGGGGGTGGAGGAGATCTGCCTTCCTAGAGGGGSACCCGCTTCTTGGTCAGATAGGAGAGGTCCTGGGGGCCTGGCTGGGGGCAGCAGGCAGTGGGGTAACAGTGCCACTTGCTGGTGACCGCCACAGCACCGGCTCGGCCTGAGACCCCGGGACAGGCAGGACAGCAGAGAGCAAACCCAGCCATGGCAGCGAGGGACAAAGCTACAGAGGCAGAGCAGGCAGCTCACACCGGGTGATGCCGTCTGGGAGCTTCAGGATAACTAGGGTGACCAAATCACAGAATATTCAAAGTTGGAAGGGACCACAACGATCAAGTGAATGGCCCACCCAGGGATGGAGCCCCAGCCCGGTGTTATCAGCACCACGCTCGGTCAGCGCTGCCGGGCACTGAGCCACCGCCGCAGCCCCGCTGGCAGCTGCTCCGCCCGTGACCCCGCGGGAGCGGCCACCGCAAATCCTGCGTGCCTGGCCGCCCCCACACCGCTGTGCCCCGCTCAGGAACGTGCCCCCGCAGCCCCCGCTCCTGTCCAGGGCCACCAGCAGGGCCCCAGTGGCCAGGGCAGACTGAGAACAGCCCAGCTGCCCGCAGCCCCCAGGCTCAGGCACAGCACCGCAATCAGGGTGACAGCAAGCTCTGACAAATCCCTCAGGATGAAATTCCAAGCAGAAGGGTGTTCCCCTGCCCAGTAGCAACTTCCAGGAATGAGAAACCAGGCCATTTTTTTAGCAGGAAAAGAAAGAAAAGTATTATTTTAAAAGAAGCTGTTTCTTGTGTGGCTGGCACAGGAACGTCACTGCTGCCTTTGGCCACGGTCACAGCTTCAGCCCCCAACTGCCACCTGCTCCCCAGGGCATGGCAGTGCCGTGTCCCTGACCTGACACCCTGTGCCACTGCAGGTGGCTTGCAAAGCCTTGAGGTGGTGGGCAGTGGACAGCCACAGGGCTGGGGTGAGCCAGCACCCACCCTGGGCCAGCAGCCACAGTCCCACAACAAGGACACACATCAGCTCATCCTGAGTATCAGTCTGAAATTCCTGCCAGGATCCTGCACAGCACCACAGATGGACACGAGAGGAAGGTGCCAGGGTAGCACAGAGGGACAAAGGCTGCAGCCCAGCACATCAGCCATGCCAGGTCCTCTGCCAAGGAAACTGCAGCACAGAGGGAGAGAAGCAACTGAAAAGTAAACTGGGAAAGTGACAGCGGGCACTGGGGAAAGCAGAACATGGGCAGAGAAAGGATGGGAAAGCTGGAATGGAAGCGGGGGTGATGGCTGGGCTCACAGGAGGGCATGGCCCATGGAAACCGAGCCCCATGGCTGAGGGACCCYATGGCAACAGCGGGGCAGGACAGGGCTCACTGCGGAGCTGGAGCACCACAGCACGGACAGTGCAGCSACTGACCAGCAAGGGTGCCACAGACAGAGGAAAACAGCCTCTGGAGGAGTCTGAGCAAGCCATGGAGCTGGCAGAAGGCACAGCTGTGCTTCCTGGAATCCTTTTGCAGGGATGCCCCCGTCGTGTCCTTCCGTTCCATGATGCAAACACCATCCCTGTGTTCTCCAGCCATGCACACGGGGAGGTTGTGTGACTGCACCAGATCCTCTCCCACACCAGTAACACAGTGCATGGAGCTTCCTCCGTCCCTCCCTGCCCTCTAGCGCTGGCGGTCCGGCGTGGGGCTCAGTGTGAAGTGGTCRCAGAGCAGGAGCAAGGCGTCAAAGCGCTGGAGCCGCTGCAGCGCCTGCGCCAGCAGCGGGACAGTGACGGCAGCTCCTGMGTAGGTGAAGTGTGTGACCAGCTGCTCGAAGCCCGAAATCCGTCCCAGCAGCTGCGGCATGAGCCCCAGCTCCAGCGCCACGTGGCTGAAGTTCTTCACGCCGTTCAAGGAAGGGTCCAACAAGAAGGCAAGAGACTGCACCAAGGAATGGGGCAGCTCCGCTATGGGGAGACCTGGGGGCAGCAACACAGCGAGGCAGCGTTAGAATCCATCCTACCCAGACAGGATGAGGGCAAGGGGAACAGCCAGCCCCCAGCCTCAGTCCTGCCCAGAGGTGAAGGGTMACCCTGCCAGGGCAGGAATCTCCTCCAACATCACTTTTAGAGCTCAGCAACATGGAGCTGGCTCAGTCCTGGGGAAGCTGGTGACTGGTGACACCTGCCCGCAGGCCACTCAAGGCAGCAGCGCAGAGAATGTGCCCTGTGGACCAGCACCAAGGCCACAAGTCAGGGAGTCCCTGGTGGGGACATGGGGGGCTTTGAGAGGAGTTCCATTCCAAGGACCTGCCTCTCTGATACTCTAGTGCTTGGAATACAAAGGTGAGACTGGAAGGCCGCTTACCCTTGGCTGTGCTGCTGATCTGAGTCACCAGGCTCTGGGCATCATCCACCTGGCAAGACAAAGACCCCAAGGTTGGTGGCAGTCAGCAATGCCTGGCACTGCTCCCAGGGCCATCACAGGGGCTCAGGGAATGCTGCTTCTCCTCCAGCCTTAATATGGCCACCCCATATTAACGTACTTCAGTCCACGTTCCTACCCCTACGCTGAGCCCAGCCCCTGTGCCCCAGCCTCAGGCAACTGGCAGCAGTTCCTTGGACTGGTGAGGATGGAGGAACTTACCGGCTGCTCCCCAGGTGGGATTTCAGCTGTGGGCAAGTGATGAGCACCCTCCTGCACCACAGTCCCGCTCTCTGCTGGAATCCTCCTCATGGCCCGGCTTGCCGCATCCTCCAGCCGCTCGCCACCCACAAACTCTGCCTGTGTGGAGAACTTCTGGAGATCCAGCTCAGTGCACTCCACTGGTGCATGTGGCCACTTGTGCTGCATCTCGGAGGCACAGGAGGAAAGGGGRGCCAGAGCCTCCACTGTGCCCGGCCGGCCCTGCCTGGGCGTGGGGGGTGGCAGGACCCCTTCCAGGCAGTCRCCGTGGCCCGAGGCCCGGATGAGGGGCTGGCTTTCCAGGAGGCTCCTGCCCAGCTGGGCCTTGGAGGCAGYGCTGACTGCAATGGCTGGTGGCAAATCCATCTCCTGCTGGAGAGAGGGGAGCTGCAGACCCACGGCTTCCCCGTCTGAAATGAACTGCACCACTTCCACGGGCCCTGGAAGCAGAAACCAGCACGGATCAGTGAAGCTCAACCACCCAGCTCTGTCCTTCCTGCCTAAGGGCATCTCCTCCTGGGAACATGTGTAGAGCCCAGCACCGCCCTCCCTCCCCCGGGAAGGCAGCAAGAGCAGGTACCTTCTGCCTGCCTGTAGCAAGGGCTCAGGTTCTTCACACCCAGGCAGCAGGGGCCAGACATCTGCTCCTCGCACAGGAACCTGCCGGGCGCTGCTGCCGTCGGGAAYGTTGCTCGCTGGCCCGAGAAGTTCTGAGTCCTCAGGAAGACTTGGAGGATAAAGGAGAAACAGCCTGAGCAAAGGCTTGGCTCGCTGCCCCGGCATGTTCTCAGCCCTGTGGTATGTCTGCCAGTGAGGAGCTGGGAGCCAGCAGCTCGTTGGCATGCTGCTGGATGCCATCCTGCCCCAGCCCTGGCCACTAAACCTACAGCCCTCTTCCTTCAGCAGCTAAGAGCCACTCAACTGGAGAAACCTCAGAAGGGAGGATTGCCAGTTCTGAGTATGAAATGGCCTTCTCCCCCTCCTGACGGCCCTACAAAGGAGGAAGGCTCCTCTGTGCCACTGAGTGGGCAAAGCACATGAGAGGTCCTGCAGGCACGAGAAGCAGGATGAGGGGTCTGCTCTGGAGCTGAGGTACAGCTGGGTCACTGCTGTGAAAGCAGCAAAGCACAGTGACAAGGGCCATGGGCACAGGTGAAAGGCACAGCAAGGAGAGAGCACCAACTCACCTCTCTGGCACTGGCTTTTCCAGAATCGCTTGCAGTAGATGATGGAGAGTGCCAGAAGCACCAGGACGATGATGACCAGGGCGCTGCTGGTCAGTGCGAGGAGGGCCGTGTCCTGTGGTGGCACAGTGGGGACAGCGACCTTCACCAGGTTTGTTCTGGACCGACCTGCAAACAGCCACAAAGYGCTGGAGCCAAACTCTGAGGCTTGGACCACCCCTTCCCTGCCCATTCCTGATCACCACAGAGCCCCCTGCAGTGGGGCCCATGCCACCGTGGGGACACCTACACTGCGGCTCGGAGGATGGCGTCTGCTTGGTGCAGGGAATGCACTGCTGCTCCAGCTGCCCGCTGATCTGTGCCTTCCGGTAAAACCTGCCAACAGAGAGAGGGAATTAGCACAACTCCTGGTCTCCAGCGAGCTCCCACCACCCTGCTGTGCAGCCAGCTGTGCCACCCACCCCACAGCAGAGGGGACAGCCTGATCTCACACTCCTGCCTGGCTGGCAACAGGAGCAACAGGGCTGTCACCACTGGCTGGAGCCCCACCACACCTACTTGTTCATGTCCAGCCATTTGTCAAGAGGGAACATCTTTCCAACAGGCCCCCCCTCCCACAGCTGCTGAAGGGGATTATAATCATTAATAGCTCCCCAAAGGGCCAGGAACACCCCAGCTACAGCTCTGTCCGAGAGGAGGCTCACACACCAGAGCCCTGATGCTGTTCTCAGGTCCCATGTCCTCAGTGGCCCCTCTGCCCACCCTGGTGTGCTCACCCCGGCAGGCACTCCCCGCAGACCGTGTTGGTCGTGGCTGTGCAGTTGGATTTCTGGAAGCGGTTGATGAGGGCRCAGGACAGGCAGCGCTCGCAGCGGTGATGTCCCCAGTGGTCCTTGAACTTCCTGGGAGGGCAGGGCACACACTGTGCGTCCCCGCCGCTGCCGTCACCGCAGTCCTGCAAGGCAGGGGTTGGGGGCACGGCTGTGGTGAGGGCTCCAGATGGCACTGAGGGCACCCCCTGCAGCAGAGCCCTGCTGGCACCCRCCCACGTGCAGCCCAGCCATGCAGTGTGACCTTGCTGGGGCTACAGACCACAGGATGTTTARACTTCCATYAGTAAAAAAGGAAATCAGGTTGCTYYTCGTGCTGCCTTAAATCCCTCACCACCTCCTGCTTCCATTGTCTCACCTCCTGGCAGGGTGAGTGAAACAATCCCATCCCTTGCTACTGAGTCTCAGCTCCTCCCAACATGCTGGGACCTAAGATCACCTTTCTGAAGGAAGGAAGGCTGGCAGAGGATTCACCCAGCTGTGCCACCCATTATGATGATTTCCGCTCCTCACACAGAAGTGAATTTACCTTGGAAAGCTCCTGCCCGGGCATGCACTTTCTGCAGGGGACGCATTTCTTCTGGTCATCCAGGTACTCGCTCTCTTGGCAGGCCATTATGCTGAGGAGGAGATGGGAGCTTGGGGAGGGGAGGAAGAGAAGGCAKAGGGATCACAGCCAGCCCAACACCTTTGGGATGAGCAGTGTCTTTGTCTCTGGGTGGACATTTCCACCAGGCCAGGATGGCAGCCGACACTGCTGAGCACCACGGGTGGGACTTGGGCAGGAGGAAATTGCTCCCTCCTCGTGGCTCCATCAGTTCTAGGCTTCCCAACAAGGCTGACAATGAACTGCCCCATTCTGCTGCCACCTCACAGCCTCACAACGMAGCAAATGGAATTTGAGTCACAGTATTGAGGTACTGACCACTAACTGCTCAGGTCACCACTGCATTCTGCCACAGCTCTGGGCACCTGATACAGTCAGGAGAGAGCTTGGCCCCACAAAGGCTCAGCAAAGCCCCAGCTTCAGGATCCAGCAGCCCAGCTCTGGCCAACRAGGCTGCACTGGTGTGACAGCACCAAATGCTGGCCAGCATCCCAACAAGAGCAAGCAGTTCAGACTGAAGCTATGAAAGCGAGCAATTTATTTGGAGTTTTGGGGCTGCCTGATTACTTCTGCACATTCTAGATGGGTTCTTCCYATGATGACAGAAAGGGAGTAAAATCTGCCCTCACTAGACCAAAAAATGCTTTTGCCATTACTTTCTGCAGAAAATCAGGAGAAAAACTGTTCAACCTGCCTTGGGAGCAAGTTCTGAACACCCACCAGGAATAGTGAACACWCTTTGGAGGGCACCACCCTGAACAGCCTGGGAGAACCTGGCACTTCCACTAGAACCATCCTCTGGGAGAGGAGCTTGGCCACACATCTGGCCCCTGCAAGGCTCTTGCAGCAGAGGGGGATCATCCACAGGACCCCCAGCCCCTCCTGCCGCAGCTCCTTCCCCTCCCACAGCAGCATTCCTCTGCCTAATCCCACCACTCCCTCGCCGGTGCCTTTTGGAAGCGGACACTTGGCTGGGCTCCGCCGGCTCTGGAGGGCCGAGATTCATGGGAGATGAGGTCTGAGCTCTGCCCAGACGAGCACAGAGCATGAGTCACCCTCACCCGCAGCTCCTGCTTGCAGCAGCACATGGGCTGACACCAGGAGCAGCAGCCAAGTCCGGGGGGACAGGCCAGGAGGAGCTGAGGGGACTAAATCTGTCTTGCAAGCATCTCAGGAGGGGCACAGGCACAGCTTATAATCAGCATAAAGGTTCCTGACACTGTTGAATTAAAAAAGATTTGTCACTGTCTCAGAAGGGGATGAAGAGGGAGCTCAGTGCCACTGCCCCAGAAACGCACAGRGTTTGGTGTCAGGGTTCAGCTACAGGCTGGGAAAATGAAAAGCAGGGAGACAGGTCCCAAATGGGTGACACATGACTGTTTTGGGGGGCTGGCACACCGGGCAGGTGTCACCCATCTGCTCTGGGAGGTCAGAGGCCTGAGCCCAAGCTCTTGGTGAGTTCAATACCCACAGCCCAGCTCACCCCTGCCAGCAGGTGCCTCTGCCTGATGCTCCAGTCTGGAGTTTGGGTCAGGCTTTTGCTCCTGATAAGARCACAAGATGAATGAAACAGAATTGCAGGCAATGGGAAAGGAGCCCAAATACCAGAGTGCAGAAAGCAAGGGATTGATTTTTTACCTGCTTTCCAAAGTGCTGTAGCACAAGGAAAAAAGCACTGGTTAAAAAAACCTCAACAAAACAAAACCCCCCRAACCAGCAGGATTTTCAGTGAAATGGTCCTGTGAACACAACTTGGCCACTTTCTCTCATGTATTTACAGAATTTCCCAGTCTTTCAAAGGGCCTGCAGCCGAGACAATGCCCTCAAAGCCCCCTCCCYGCAAGAACCCGGTTTAAAGCAGTTTGCCAAATACAGCAAGTTACACAGGCCAAAGGAATCCTGCATCAGAGCCACTCCAGCACAAGGACGTCTGCCAGGATGATGGAATCACTCAAGGAGGAGGAGACAGCCATCCTGACGTGCCAGCTGGATACTGGGCACAGAGCAGGTCTGCTGCTGCTCAAGTGTAACAATACAGGGAAAGAACACTTGGTTGAATATCTGGTGTGAAATTCAAGGCTGTGGGACACTTGCAYTTCTTATTTCAACACCTCCAGACCCAAGACACTTGATTTGTGCATGGAGGACACGTCTAAATCACCTGGTGCTGCCCTGAWGGCAGCAACCTTGGATCACCTAATGTGTGACTGAACCAACTGGTCTTACTRAGGCAAAAGGAAAAGCCAAAACCAACAACTCCCACCTCATTTGGAACCACAGGGAGTCACCCTGCGACTGCCAGAGCCGCACATTTTATCTGCCACAGGGACACACTATCGAGAGCACACAAGTGACACAGTATCAATATGCTCAAAAGATGGTGAAATAAAGGACCCCCTGCAATCAGAGCCAGATGCATGAGTTCTAACTTAAAAACATCATCAATTTGTTAAAGAAGTCTTTTACTGCCTTAAAGAGACATCCTGACCGAGSAGGAGAGAAGAATGGGCTCGGAAGTGCATCAGCCCTTCAGATACCAAAACCACAAGCTCCTGGATGAGTTTCACTGCATGAGATGAAATCGTTCCAGCACTGCCACAGCGTGAGCTGCAGTTCATCCCCCCTGTGACAACCCTACAGCTCAGCCATTGTCTTTCCTCTGTGAAAGTGTAATTTTCAAAAAAAATTAGGCGATACTGGAATCCAATCTATTTCTTCTTTGTGCAGCTAATGGATTCTGGTAGGAAAATGAGGGTGAGGAAAATAGTAAGTGAAAAGGTACAAAATGAAAGTAATCAGTGAAAACATTTTGCTGCTGTCCATTTCGCTCCCCATCTGTCCAGCAGATCCTGGGGCAGGGATGCAGGCAGGACAGGAGGAGATGGGGTGGGCTGCTTGCTGCCCCAGTTGCAGACTCTGTCCCCTCAAGCCATGGGKCTGTGCTTGCCTGGGACAGGAGGTGCCCAGACCCACCCTCAGGGGCTCTGACACCCACACCTGGCAGTGGATCTTCCACRTCAACACGTGAGCCAGCACATCACAGGAGATCCCCACTCTGCTGCAGSACTGACTGGCACAGTCAGGCAGCACTACGCCTCAGATGAGACACTTGTATACATTGGAACCTAAAAACAGAGAGCTGAAATCCTAAATAAGAACTTGAAGTGAAAAGCAAGGGGAAAAAAATGTTATCTGGAAAATATGAGTGCATGCCTCATGGCTGGCCACAGCCAGTTCCAGTCTCCTGCTCAGCCATTCCCTCCCCCTGGTCCAGGCAGCAGCTCCTTGTGCTACAAACCATKCTGGGAGAACCTCGGCAGCACTGGGACTCCTGTGGGCAAAGGGATTCTCACAGAAGAAAAAAAAAGGGGAAAAAAGGTGAAATCGGAGGCTTTCCACGTGGCTTGGAAATCAGCAGATTTCCCAATATGGACATTCTACACACACAATAGCCCACTAATTGTTTTATCTGGAGTGGCTGGGGACTTCAGTTTGCTTTAAGTGAAAGCACWGTGTGCTCGGGTGGGAGAGGAAGTGCTCCGGGCTGCTTTCACCCCTCTTTAGCACACAGCAGGAGTCCCCAGGGCACAGTGCCCACTTTCCAGTGATTTTTGCCAAGTTAGGGTTGTCCACCTTGGAAATCACGCTCTGCCTTACCAGGTATCTCAAGTAACACTTCCAAAGCTCCTATCAATTTGCATAAAACTTTGGATTTCCATCTGGTTTTCTTTGCCTCATAACTAATTCTTAGTAATTGACACTATCTTGCTGTAATAATCATTGAATCACTGAAGCCATAAAGTTCTCTGAGACCATGGAGTCCAACTGTTCCCCCAACCCAGGCCACCACTGTCCCCAAGTAACACATCCACACATCCATTAAATCCCCCCCAAACGGTGACTTCACCACTGCTTGTGCTAGGGCAAGAAATCTTTTGGGGAAGAAATTGCCCTTAACATGCAACCTAAACCTACCGCCYCYCGCAYCTGGCAGCTGCTCGTTTTTGGAAARGAAAGCCCAGGCGATGCTGGCGGCGGCGGGCCGGGTGCGGGGGCAGCGCTCTGCCCACGCGGGTGCCGGTCGTGGGAGCGGCCCGGAGAGCGCCGGCCGGGCTCACCCACCGCCCCCACCCCCGGACAGACCCCCGCAGCCCGGACAGACCCCCGCAGCCCCACCGAACCCCCGCAGCCCCGCCGGCGCCCCCGCCGCCCGCTCGGGGGAAGCGGCAGCGCGCCGGGATATGCCCGGGCACGTCCCAGCCAGGGGCTCCGCCGCGGCACGACCGCCCCGCATCACCCACCCGGCTCCCCCATCACCCCCCAGACTCTGGCTCCGGTCCCCACATCTCCCGGCCCCCGCACCCATCGGTCCGGTCCCGCCCGGCCCGGTACCGCCCGCGTTCGGAGATGATCACGGAACCGGCTACAGCCCACGTGTATCGCTGCCGCTGCGCCGCCGGGAGCGGGACCCGCCGCAGATCCCACCGGATCCCCCCGATCCCGCACCCGCCTCCGCCCGGCGGTGACACCGGCACCGGGGAGGTTCGGGATCGCCGCGGGCGGGCGGGCAGGTGCGCGAACCCCTCGGCTTACCTGTGTCCCGGTGCTAGAAGGACAGCGCGGACCGGGACCGGACCGGGACCGGAGAGCGGCGGCACCGGGAGAGACAGCGCGGACCCGGATCGGGACCGGACCGCCACYGACTCGGTGGCCCCGCGTGGAGCGGAGCGGGTCCAAGCCCCTCCCGTCCCGGGCACCGGGAGTGCCCCCGCGCCCCGCCCTGCAGCCCCCATTGGCGGCGCCGCTGGAACGGGGCGGTGCCGGGGAACGGCGCCGGCGGGGGCGGCCGGGGAGCGGCGGGGCCGGGGCTGGACCGGGGGGCGGTGGTGGGGCCGGGACCGGGGAACGGGCGGGACCGGAGCTCAGCGCCGCGCCGAGTCTGGGCTCGGCAATGACGGGGCATCTCACTGTCACTGTGAAACTGGAGAAATCCCGGGCTGTCGGGACCCAGTTCCCGAAGATCTGGGGTTATCCGGAACCCCAGGTATGGGCTGGAGGCTGAAGGAGCCCCGTGCCCGGCAGCCCCTCGCCAGCCGTGGGGGAACATACGCCAGAAAGGAATAAACTCAGCAGCTCTGGCTGTGGCTGTGCCACGCTCAGTGTGTGTCCGTGTGTGCGCCGTGTGTGTCCCGTGTGTGTCCCGTGTGTGTGCCGTGTGTGTGCCGTGTGTGTGCCGTGTGTGTGCCGTGTGTGTGCACCGTTTGTGCGGGAAGCACACACCGGCCACGGCCGGCCCCGTAACCGAGGGTTTCTCCCAGCTTTAGCTTTAACATCTCCCAGGAGTTGCCGTGACTGACCGTGAGTCCCCGGTTGGTTTTGGGGAGCCGCAATGGAGTTATCCCAAGATCGCCGTGCCGTCACTGACTCTACCCCTGTGTGAACCCAACCCGTGTGTGGAGCTGAGCCTCCCGGTGCAGGGCGAGTTGATTTTCCCAGTGACAGCCCTTCGTG
>NW_026623718.1:412260-413585 GCF_030028575.1 Malurus melanocephalus | reverse complement strand
TTATGGTGGTTTGTGGTTGGTTAGTGGTGGTTAGTTGTGGTTTATGGTTAGTGGTGGTTAGTCGTGGTTTGTGGTTGGTTAGTTGTGGTTAGTAGTGGTTAGCAGTGGTTTGTGGTTGGTTGGTGGTGGTTAGTTGTGGTTTGTAGTGGTTTGTGGTTGGTTATCAGTGGTTTGTGCTTGGTTAGTAGTAGTTAGTAGTGGATAGGGGTGGTTAGGGGTTGGTTATTGGTGGTTTGTGGTTTGTGGTTTGTGGTGGTCCCCACTGAGGTCCTGGGAAGCCGTGCCGCTCTGACCAGCCCGAGCCCACCAACGCTGCGACTGAGACCGAACTGGGCAATCCTGCTCTCACCCCAGTTCCTGTCTGTGGGGTCAGATGTTACTGAGGTGGGTTATTTCCCAGCTCGATCAGCACCTCGCAGCCACAGCCAGGAGAACATCTGGGAAAGCTGCTGATACCAGATGTGGGGATGGCTGCCTCAGGTAGAGGTCTGTACAGCCGGCAGATTTGGGCGTGGTTTGCAGGCTGAGGCCCTGGAGATGTTACCTTCAGCTTMCAGAACCGTGTTCTCAGGTGTCTGRTGTTGTGCTGTGATCATCTGATACACGAAATTAACGGAGCTGGTGYATTAAGAGTCAGCAAAGCCAGGAATTCTGAAGCAGGGATCAGATTTGCAGGTTTTTTTACATGCTGGAGTGTTCACAACACTAGAGGGCACCGAGACCAGGTGGAAATCAGCTGTGGAGCTGAAGCAGACTGTGAGCTCCCTCCCACACGGACAAACGGGCACGGGGACACGTGGACACACGGCCACAGAAATTCCTTCCACTGACACAGGATCACCCSCTTCACACCCGACGTGGTGCACAAGTCAGTGTCATGTAGGAGTGTTTTTCCACAGCATCCTGCAAGGCTGAAYGACGGGTGTTTCCATGGGCAGGCAGGCACGGGCAGGACACGGGGCATCCCCGCAGGAGCTGCGGGAAGGGACGGGCCGGCGCCGTTCCAGCATTTTCCCAGAGGGGAATTGTTGTGGTTTTGTGCTGCCAGAGGAATTAAGAGCTCGGGATCTCTGTCGAGCAGCTCGGTTGATACCGCTCGGGCTCCTGCAGGAGCTACTGCGGTCTGGTGTCAGCAGAGGGCACTGGGTGATCGCCGGGAGCCGCTTCACCCGCGCCTGACCCGAGCTACATCCTTCCCGAGCTTCGTGCACCAAGGTCACAGGTTCAGCACAGCCTTGTCCTTTTCTCTCCTTCTGTTGTTGCATCAGTTTCACCAGTTATCTCCTCTCCTCTCCTCTCCTCTCCTCTCCTCTCCTCTCCTCTCC